>NC_030435.2:11762726-11860226 GCF_001660625.3 Ictalurus punctatus
AACATCCAATTCCAGGTTGATTCATAACATTTCCAGTTGACTGGAACTTCTTAATTATTACCCTGATGGTGGAAATGGGCATGTCCACTGCTAGAGATATTTTCTTGTAGCCACTTCTAATTATATGAAGCTCAACAACCTTTTGCTAGAAATCACAGTTATATTCCTTGGTCTAACCCAGTGTTATGAATGATTAAGGGAATTTGGCCTATGTGTTACCTCATATTTATACCCCTGTCTAACAGGAAATCGTAGTTGAACAATTTCCTGTTCCATGTCACCCAGGTGTGTTTTTGATAAACCTGTGTTTTTTTGCAATTGTTTATCAAATATCCTTGTGAGCAGAGTATTTTTGTGAATTTTTTTTTACAAAAGATCAAAAGGTTAAAACAATAAAGACAATTTTTCACAGCCTTCTTTGCTCATATTTAGCAAGGGTACCAATATTAATGGAGAGCACTGTATGTCCATACAATTTGCCAAAATCAAAAGTACAAACTTTGCATTCTTTAGCCAGTTTGCATATTTAATGATACCATGTGGATAATCTTCAAGCCTCATTGGTAAATTATATTTGTCACTGATGATTTATCACTGGTTGTAGTGAATAGTGTGTGTGTATAGAACATTAAGATGGTCCTGGTGTCCACTATTATTGACATTCATATAAAGGCTAATATATTTAAACAAAAACAATTTAACTGCTTTCAGAACTAAATTAATTTTCCTGACACTTTAATAAACAAGAATATATGTGACATCCATCCATCCATCCATCTTCTATACCACTTATCCTTTTCAGGGTCACGGGGAACCTGGAGCCTATCCCAGGGAGCATCGGGCACAAGGCGGGGTACACCCTGGACAGGGTGCCAATCCATCGCAGGGCACAATCACATACACACTCACACACCCATTCATACACTACGGACACTTTGCCCCATCCTGATTTCTTCTGTTTTTGTGCATATCTCATACTAAATTGTTTCAGAAATGAAAGCAAAATCTAAGATAAAACAAAGGCAACTTGAGTAAACACAAAATACAATTTTTAAATGCTAATGTTATTTATGGAAGCAAAAAACTTTTCAATACCAACTGGGCCTGTGTGAAAATGTATTTTCCCCTGTAATTACTAATTCCCCAAATCTATGACAATGCATTCATAATGGGGTTCATGGGCTTAATGAACTTAAATGGACTTTTTCAACAGCATGAAATTGGTTAAAAGGTCTTACCCAGTAACACACTATGCCAAAATTGAAAGACATTCCAGAAATGATGAGGAAGAAGATGATTGAAATACATCAGTCTGGGAAGAGTTACAAAGCTCTTTCAAAGGCTCTGGGACTCCAAGGAACCACAGTGAGATCCATTATCTCCAAATGGAAAAACTCTGCACAGTAGTGAACCTATCCAGAAGTGGCCGATCTTCCAAAATTTCTCTAAGAGCACAGCAACTACTCATCCAGCACAAGTCACAAAAGAGTCAAGGACAACAACAAAGGACCTACAGGCCTCTCTTGAATCAATAAAGGTTCATGCCTTCACTATCTGAAAGACTCCAGGCAAAAATGTCATTCATGGAAGAGTGGCGAGGTGAAAACTACTGCTAACCCAGAAGAACATTAAGGCTCCTCTGAATTTTGCCAAAACATACCTTGATGATCCTCAAACCTTTTGGGAGAATGTTCTGTGGATTGATGAGTTGAAAGTGTAACTGTTTAGAAGACAGGGGTCTGGTTACATCTGGTGTGAACCAAACACCAAAAAGAAAATCATATCTACAGTCAAACTTTGTGGTGGAAGTGTGATGGTGTGATGATGCTTTGCTGATTCAGGTCCTGGGCAGCTTACAATAATTGAGGGAAACATGCATTCTGCTCTCTACCAGAAAATCTTAAAGGAGAATGTCTGGTCTTCAGTCCGTAAGTTGAAACTCAAGCGCAACTGGATTATGCAGTAAGACAATGATCCGAAGCATAGGAGTAAGTCCTAGTCCTTGAAGTAAGTGAAAGACTGATCTCCAGTGATCAGAAGCATTTGGTTGCAGTTATTGTTGCTAAAGGTGGCACAACCAGATTTTAAGTTTAAGGGGGAAATATATTTAATATACTGTATATGGCTGTATTATTCCTTTGCATCCTGTCTTCTCTATTATCTTTGTTTCTTTTCTTGAATCTTCATGTATATGTTGTGTGTGTAAATTGAACTCTTTAGTCTACAGTGTATTTGTCTGCTACACATTCTTCTCCATCAGTCTTACAGACAACAGCATCCTATGTGAATGAAAATAAATACTGTTCCCTTTCCTTTTGTCCTGTGCAATTCTAGTTCCAAATTTAATTCACTTCTCTCTATTGCTGTTTTGCTCTCTCTCCCTGTCTCTCTCACTTAAATTCAAATTCAGTTTAAAGTAGCTTTATTGGAATTCTTTATTCCAGTGCTGTAAATGAATTAAAAATTAGTCAATAACATTAATATTAATCTCTGTTTTATTAATCTCTGACATTAATCTCTTTTTCTCCTCCATCTCACTCCCTTTCCTTTTCTCAGGTGTGTCTGACTCTGACAGCAAAGCGTATGGCACATAAGAATTGTTTGGTGAAGAATCTGGAGGCTGTAGAGACTTTGGGCTCGACCTCCACTATTTGCTCAGATAAGACTGGAACCCTGACCCAGAACCGCATGACTGTGGCCCACATGTGGTTCGACAACCAGATCTATGAGGCTGATACTACAGAGGATCAATCAGGTGAGCTATACTTCAGAGAACCAGTTAGTAAGGAGGGTGGTACAGAAAGCCAAGCAGCTAAACCTAACTGTAGATGAGTTATGTCTTTGTGTTTGGTGTTTGTGCAGATATACTGTTCTAGTCCATTCCAATTAGTTTCATTGTAGGGAACATCATTAAAATTCTTACACATTTACATTATTCTTTGTATTTGGGTGTGATTAATTTTGCTCACAGGCAATGGGGCCTTTGATAAGAGCTCCCCCACCTGGACTGCTCTGTCACGTGTAGCAGCACTCTGCAACCGTGCTGTCTTCAAACCTGGACAAAAAGATGTTCCTATACTGAAGGTGACCTCATAAGCACTTTGGATTTTATTTTGCTACAATACTGACTTCCAGATTAAGTCAATATTTTCTTTTTAATGGGGAGTTGCTATGAATGTGGTGTTTATGTAGATGGAGACAGCAGGTGATGCATCAGAGTCTGCTTTGCTAAAGTGTGTTGAGCTGTCCTGTGGGTCTGTAAAGGCATTTAGAGAGAGAAACCCTAAAGTAGGAGAAATTCCGTTCAACTCAACCAACAAGTTTCAGGTATAGGCACATTCACAATCACACTATGTAATACTGTATGTGAATAAGTGTGTAAATTTAATACAACATAAATTATGGCTAGTCATAATACATAGTGACCTTAATTCAAAAGGATTGAAAAAATGGGGATGCCAGATTTACAAAGCCCTTTTTTATTTAAGGGGATGATATCCTTAAATCTATATTCACAAGCATATATAGTAACATTAATATATTATCATAGTAAGGATTGTCGTGGAAATTAGACAACACTTGCAGACTCGTCCTCTGAAGGTAAAAAGGTTTATTACAGAAAGATGGTTAATGCAGGATAGAATAAAGCAGGATAGAATAAAGAGAGCGCTCTGAAGCGCTTGTACTAAACCACTACTATATATGTGAAATGCAGAGCATGACATAATTCTGTGTACCGATAAGAAGCAATTTGAGGCAGTTCAAACAGGCTTTGTTTTAGGATCTTGGAAGATGTTTAGACGAGCCTTGAACAGAAGAACATGTTTCTGTCTCTGCAAGCAGATAAACATTCTGTACTGATCTCAGTGACATGACATGGCCTTCTTAGGCATTATCCTCACATGAGAATGAAAAAGAACAAGAACAAAATTATTACAAAGTAAAAATTATTAATTTCCCTCAAAAGATTGAAAGATTTTGCATAAAATCAAATCCATAAATTGGACAGGAATGTCATAAGCTCATGCTCCAGTGTACCATTTCCATCAATAATCCATTATAATGAAAAAGAAAATACTCACCCCAAAACACAAATTCTTTTTTATTCCACCCATCCCTCTAGCTGTCTATTCATGAAATTGAAGACAGTCCAACTGGGCATCTCCTGGTGATGAAAGGTGCTCCAGAGAGGATTTTGGACAGGTAAATCAGTGTACAACCAATAAATACTGATCTGATCTGATCAAAATATACTGATAATAAATTCATTCCCTACTGACCTAGAAAATCAGTGTCATTGACAAAACAGTATGGGTTCATTCATTTTGTTGATTCTATGATTTTGAACAGTGCAAAATTACTGTAAATCAATATTTGTGATTACAGGTGATTAATTTGATCTGTTTAACTCTTGATAGTTCTTGAATGATATATGTATAATCATATTGTTATTGCTAAAAGTTGTAGTTATTCCATAATGTTTGAATGTGCAGGTGTAATACTATCATGATCAATGGGCAAGAGGTTCCTTTGGATAATGACTGGAGAGATACATTCCAGGGAGCCTACATGGACCTGGGGGGTCTCGGGGAGAGAGTGCTGGGTAAGAAAGGGGAGTGTGAGTGTGGTGGCTCTGGTTGTGTTACAATATTGTTTGGTGATGCTAAATGAGAGAATTTGTGGTAAGGGGAAAAATTTTCAAAAACTGTGTGCTTAGGTGGTCATCGGAAGAGGGTGAACAATTAAATTTCACTTTGTATGTTTGTTGGTAGACACAATCACTAAAGGTCATGTGGATACACATTCTTTGATATATTACAAATAAAAATGAGATGTAATACATCAGGCATATATTTTTTCACATTTACACTTCACATTTACTATTATAGCATGACACCATAACCTATCAAATGATAATTATTTCTGACTCTATTCTTATCAGACAGTTATTCAAAAACAACTCTGATAAAAGCCAACTAAAAATACATAACTGGTAAGTTCACTAATTTTCACCACAGGAAAGTTGAAAAGTTGCACTATATGTCTCATAAACTTGTGTATCATCCAGAATATAGAGTTTCAACTTAAACTATTACCTTATTGGTCATTCAAGTATAATTTCCAAACAGGAAAATCTGCATTTCTCAGGTTTCCAACAGAGGCTAGTCATGGGTATGTGCAAACTCATGTACACTGCTAGTCAAATGTTTTTTAACATATAGCTTAGAATTTATGTTTAAGTGACCTCATTTTAAACAATCTCTTAAATTTGAAAACCCATTCCCTTCTTGCATAGACAAGGTCTGTATGGTGTTTAGTTTTTTTTTTCTGCAAAAGTTCAGGTGCTTAAACTTAGAAACAAAAGTTCTATTTCATTTCTACTGACCACCAGAGGCTGGATGTCCATCACGTGTACGTGCAGGTCGAGTGTTTATATCAACAAAGTCACCTGTGACCAGGGTGACGTGTGCCTTTTGCCCCGGTACTAAAGGCACGTTCACCCCGGAAACGACCTCTTGTTATCTTTTCGCGTTGGTAAGCAAGTTCAGGAGTGCAGGCACCGCTGGTAGTCTTGTAACCCGAAGTAGGGTTGGAGCTACCAACTTTCATCCTCCAAACACTGCGGTTCGCCTTTTTTTGTGATTATTTCACTTCAGAGAGTACGCTATCCAGCGAAAGATAAATGACTCTGCTGTCAGTGGGCACGCTCTAATTGGGCAATCGGCAGTATAAAGTTCATTTTCAGTTTGTTGTTTCTCGCTTTAACGCTGATACAACGCTAAATAATTGAAGTCGGGTTGGAATCCAATCCCATAAGTTTCTGTTTATACGTATCGTGGAGTTATAATCCACGATTTCGGTTGTTTAATTTTTTGAAAGCGTGCTGTAGGTAAGCAACGCACCTCGATTGGGCTTCATTGAGTTGTTTTTCATCCCCGTGATTTAGTCCGTGAATTGACTTAATTATTGGCTATAGTGTGAGTATGTTCGCAATTAACTGCTCCATATGGCACCATAGTGCATAGTTATCATAGAATGATAACTTTAATTCTTTGCAGAGATATGGCAAAGTGTATATATTTCTCTCTTCGTGCTCAATTACCACCTGGCAAAGTGGTCACATGCAGAAAGCCACGTGGATAGTAATTATTGCCTGGCCCCTCTGGAACTAGAAGATGGACATGAGAGATGTCCCTCTTGCCTGGGGGTTGATCACTTAAGAGAGGGATTGATGGAGATGGCGTGCATAAACTGCAGCTCCATGAGCTTTGCAGCACAGGCAGCCAATCTGGCCCAGCTAGAGGGCAGGTTGGGCAATCAACCGCATCCTACACAGGCCATGTCTCCCAGCTCTCATAAGCGCTGTAAGACCGATTCACGGGGGTAAGAGGTAATGCAGAAGGTAGATCCCCTAGCCCAGTAGGTAGACACCTTGGCTTCTGACGTTGCAGAGATTAAGTCTCTCCTCCTTAATCTGCAATCACCCAGTGCACAGCCTGCTAGTGGTCCTGCTGCAGCTGCGTTTACATGGACAACAATAATCCACTCTTAATCCAATCAAGACCATACTTTGATTAAGAAACTATCATGTAAACAGCAATTTTTATTTACTTACCTTAATCTATTTAAGGTCATGCTCTAATCGAATTAAGACAGGTGGAGTACTCCTGTTTTAGTTGCATTATGGATGAGTATTACAGACGTAAACACCTTAATCTCATTAGTCGTGTGAGAGTTTTCACCTCATTTTGCAACAGGACACGATCACACACGGCAGTTTTACGGCGAACAAGAGAGGTCGGCTGCATCCCAAACCGCTACTTGCCTACTACGGGCCTGTAGTGGGGAAAAATACATGTATCTCGGCTACTATATAGACGTTAAGTACGCGGTTTGAGACACAGCCAACGGTTTCAAGCAGTTGTCTATTAGCACGTATAGCATGACAAATAATTACATTTACATTTATTCACTTAGCAGACACTTTTATACAAAGTGACTAACAAATGAGAAAAGTACAAGCAAAGCGATATATCTAGCAGAGAACCATACAAGTAGTGCTACCATACACGATCCATTAATTGAGTTCCAGAAGAAGCAAAGTGCACAGCGTAGAGGTGGAAAGTGCAAATATATATAATGTTTTTGTTGTTGTTGTTGTTATGAGTTGGTTAGGTGTTCACGGAAGAGGTGGGTCTTTAGCTGTTTTTTGAAGATGGTGAGAGATTCTGTGGTCCGGATTGAGATTGGAAGTTCATTCCATGACTGAGGAACAGTTAGTGTGAAGGCTCTGGAAAGGGACCTTGCGCCACGCTGAGTGGGAACTACTAAGCTTCGGTTGCTAATCGATCGCAGATTCCGTGAGGGAACGTAGGCCTTCAGGAGAGAGTTGCGGTAGGAGGGTGCTGTTTCTGACAAGGTCTTGTAGGTGAGCATCAAGGCCTTGAATTTGATGCGGGCAGCTACAGGAAGCCAATGGAGGGAGATGAAGAGGGGTGTGACATGGGTTCTCTTGGGCTGGTTGAAGACGAGGCACGCTGCAGCATTCTGAATCATCTGAAGGGGTTTGGTGGAGCTGGCTGGGAGGCCTGAAAGCAGTGAGTTGCAGTAGTCCAGTTTAGAGATAACAAGAGCATAGACCAGTATCTGTGTAGCCTGTTCAGTTAGGTAGGGTCGGATTTTCTTGGTGTTGTACAGGATGAATCTACAGGACATTGCAGTTGTTGAGATGTGTTCTGTAAAGGTCAAGCTGTCATCAAGAATCACCCCAAGGGTCCTGGCCATCCCGGTTGGCATGAGTGTGAGTGAGCTGAGCTGTACAGTGAGGTTGTGGTTGATTGAGGGACAGGCTGGGATGAGGAAAAGCTCAGATTTTGCCAGGTTAAGCTTAAGATGGTGATGCCTCATCCAGACCGAGATGTCAAACAGGCAAGCAGAGATGCGTGCAGAGACAGATGGATCGTCAGGCTGGAAGGACAAATAGAGTTGGGTGTCATCAGCATAGCAATGATATGAGAAGCCATGAGACTCAATCGCCTGCCCTAGAGATGTAGTGTAGATAGAAAAGAGGAGTGGACCCAGAACTGACCCCTGTGGAACGCCAGTTGTGAGTTGCTGAGTTTCAGAAATACCTCCCCTCCATGATACCTTGAAGGATCTGTCAGTGAGATACGATTCCACCCAGCGCAGAACCGTTCCAGTAATGCCCAGGCTGGAGAGAGTTGACTGGAGGATCTGATGGTTCACAGTGTCGAAAGCAGAAGAGAGGTCAAGTAGGTAATTAACTGCACTTAAAGTGTTGGTAAACAAAACTAAATAAAAACACCCCAAACTGTATACGGTACCATAACGAAGACGAGCTATATGTTGATACGTAAAACTCTAAAGGGACGGCGTGGCGTGGTGACGTAATGACGCGGACTGTTTATCTAATTATGTTCTATAACATGTAAAACGGGAACATGACAGGAGTATTCTAAAAGCGACTCATGTAAACACCTTAATCACATTATCTTAATCAGAGTAAGGTCAATAAATAGATTACTGCTGTCCATGTAAACGTAGTCACAGTCTCCCCCCAGAGTGCTGCCTCCAATACTGTCACCAGCCTTTGAGACCCAGGAGGAGGATGCGCTCTCCACTAGGGCCTCGGAGAGCCTAGTTTTTTGGGGAGTATATGACGAGGAGAGACCAGTCAGACATCAGTCAGGACTGTGGTAAAAATGTCCAGGTGACCCCTCAGAGTGCCTTTCTCAGGAAGAGCTCTCTGTCCGCAGCTCTGTGTCCCACCCTCAGCTCCATATATCGAGGAGCTGCAGAGGTGCTGGGCAGACCCCAGATGTTTCTCTCATCTACCGACAGACTGTAGAGCACTAGCTAATATGCAGGATGCATCCGACCATGGCCTTCACCGCTTGCCCAATATAGCGCCGGCTGTTGCCACCCTTGTGCTATCACCTGATGAAGCACTTCAGCCCGATGCACACTGCCCCGGCCACAGTGTTGTTGACAGATGACTTCATTGTGAGAAGCTATGACACAGCAGCAAGTATGGGACGTATTGGCCTTGTCCCAGATGTTGCAGGCTTTGAAGGTTGACCCTTCTGCTGCAGAGCCTGAGTGATGCCTCTTGCAGGCGTTCGCCTATATGACCAGGGAGTTGTGGAGACTAATGTCTTTGTTAACCCTTGCCTGACACCAAATATGGCTGGCCCAGTCTCCACTTTTGGAACCTTGCAGGAGAGCCCTCCGCTCTGTCCCAGTTATACTGGGGGAACTGTTTGGCCAAGCTGCGCAGCAAGCTCTGGAGTGCAGCCTACAGGTTACACAGGCCAGACAACAGTTTGCTAGTCTGTGTCGTGAACACCCCACGAGACAGAGACCCTCTAGGGCAACAAATACAGCTCAGTACATACCACAGCTCATTACCCAGTTGAGAGCACAACGCCCAGAAAGGTTTCGTCAGCCAACCCCACCCAGCCCCCTTGCTTGGCACAGCGAGGCCAAACTTTGGGCTGTCGCCCCTCCAGAAATTATAAGGGGCGAAGGGGTAGACAATGACTGTATCACTCCCGCGGTCGGGTGCTTCACCAGCCCATAGCTCAGATACTGGGAAGCGCTTGCGTGAGACCCCTGGGTTGTATTAACCCTGTCACAGGGCTACAACATTCAATTCAGACACCGACTGCTGAGGTTCCAGGGAGTCAAAATGACCTTAGTCAAGGACCCAAACAAGGCTCTGGCCCTACGCCAGGAGGTCTGGGCTCTCCTGAAGAAGCAGGCCATCGAGCAATTAGACAGTGCTTTATAGAACAGTGGAGTCTATTCCACTTATTTTATTATCACAAAGAAAGATGGCGGATTTCGCCCCATACTGGATTTAAGACCTCTGAACACACACCTCAATGTTTTCAAGTTCCACATGTTACGTACAGTGGGCATGCTGCAAGGCATCAGGCAGAACGATTGGTTTACAACCATAGGCCTGAAAGACTCATATTTTCATGATCCAATCGTGCCCCAGCACAGGCAAATCCTCCGTTTCACCCTCGAGGGAAGGGCTTACCAGTTTTGTGTGTTCCCGTTTGAGATGTCTTCACCAGGTGTGTAGCAGTGGCACTGTCTCCATTACAGGCCAGGGGGATTAGAATTTTCCCATACCTTGACAAATCGTTGATCGTTCCAAGTGAAGGATAGATGCTCTCAGAGAATCAGCATTGCTGGTGTCCCATGTTACCAAGCTAGGGCTTACAGTGAATTATGGATAGAGCTCTTTGATGCCCAGTCAGCGAAGACTGTTTATTGGCATCCAGTTGTACTACCCCCTCTCAACAGTGAATCAACAACATCCTCCAGCTCATCACTCACTTCAGAAGAGGCAGGGCTCTGGTCCTCAAAGCATTTCTGGGACTGCTAGGTATTCTCACAGCAGCCTCATCGGTGGTCCCTTTGGGCCTTCTGTCATTATGGCCTCTCCAGATCTGGCTGAACAACCTCTGCTTGCATCCCACTCAACACAGGCACAAGCTGGTCAGGGTCACTGCCAGTTGTCTAAGTTGCCTATGCCCATGGAGGAGAAGAGCATATTTCACCCAGGGGGTGCCCTTAGGCTGGCACAGCTCCCATCCCGACAAAGGGAAGCTGCACCCCGAATTAGTGCAAGCTATCTGGCACAGATATGGCAGGGCAGAGGTGGCCCTTTTTACCTCACTGTCTACGACAGACTGTCCCTTTTGGTTTTCATGGGGTGAACCAACAAGCCCCTTGGGCCAAGATGTGCTGGCCCATGCATGCCCAATTCGACTGCTGTATGCATTCCCTCCACTACCGTTGATACTGCCCTCCCTATTCAGGATCCTCAGGGGCAATCACAAAGTGCTACTAGTAGCCCACAAATGGTCCCAATATTACGCAGATTACTGTACAGGGAGCCTTGGTGCCTCCTTGCGAGGAGGGATCTCCTATCACAGCTGGAGGGTCAAATCTGGAACCCGAACCCATCCCGGCTGCAACTTTGGGTCTGGCCTCTGAAGAGCCAGAACCATTACTAAGGCTGTGTGATCCAGCAGTTGTTCAGACCGTCCACAACTCCCATGCACCTTCCACCAATGCGTTGTATGCTAACAGATGGAAGCTCTTTTCTGAGTGGTGCCAGGCACAAAATCAGGAACCAACACGCTGTTCCATACTGGTAATCCTCACCTTTCTCCAGTCCTGTCTTGATGGAGGCCTTGCAGCATCGACCATCAAGGTATACATAGCTGCCATCTGAGCCATGTATAATAGAGTAGATGGCGTGACGATTGGGTCCCACACCCTTGTGACCCACTTCCTTAAAGGTGCTCAACTTCTGAGACCTCCTCTATGAAACCAAGTATCCTCTTTGGGCTTGCCTCTCGTATTAGGGGCACTGTGTCAGCCTCCATTTGAACCTCTAGAGAGGTCAGAATTGAGGTGGCTGTCTATGAAATCAGCTTTCCTCTTAGCCATGGCAACCGCTAGACAAGTAGGTGAGTTGCACGCTTATCAATAAGCCGAGAGTGACTACACTGGAGTTCTGGGAACACAGGGGTAACACATTGGCCAAACCCTTCATTTCTCCCAAAGACCTTTATATAAACTAGCACCTCAGTCTGTCAGCTTTTGAGCGCCCAACTCAATGAGCAGGGGTCAAGTGCGAGTCTGTTGTGCCCATAGCGAGCACCAACGTGTTATATCCAAACATCTGCTGAATTCCGGCAGGTCAGATTCACTGTTTGTCAGCCATATGGGGCATAGGCGAGGTCCCGCTTTGTCCAAGCAGCATCTGTCATAATGGATTGTAGAGGCTATCGTTTATGCCTATAAGGGCAGGGGCCCCCCGGATCCCTCCTCAGGTTCAAGGTCGTCAACCAGGAGTCTACTTCATGGGCAGCCCTACGAGGGGTCCCTCTTTCAGATATTTGTGCAGCTGCATCATGGGCATCAGCCTGCACATTTGCAAGATTTTATATGGTAAATGTGATCTCACACAACCCGGGGGCTACAGCCATTTTTCCCCCGGTTTCACAGCCGTTGTTAAGGGGCACGTAGAACTTCCTCTTGACCTTGTTGGTATTAGTCATCCAGGTGCTGAAAGCAGTAGAAATGAAATAGAATGATGGTTATGTATGTAACCGCTGTTCTATGAATTTCGGATGACCACCAGAGCTTAGCAGTCACTCAGAAGATTCGTGAGAAGATCGCCAAGAGATTGACATCCAGGTGCTAAAATCACCGCCTCTGGCGGTCATCCGAAATTCATAGAACTGCAGTTATATACATAACCATCGTTCACCTGCTGCTTTAAAAACATGAGTTAACTCAACTTAAAGATAATCTTTGTTTAAACTCAAAAAGTTACATTTTACAAGTTTTACAACCAAGATAATGGATTATTTTAAGTTTATTTTTGAAATCTTATAAACTTGAATTAAATATCCAAATCTTGTCATGCCATTTGGAGTTAAAATGAAGAAATAAGTTCACATAAATTAATATGGCTATCATGTTTTACAGTGTGCAGACTGATAAACATGTTTATATTTCTTTGTTCTGTTGTATTTAATCTATAACACTTGTGCAGGCTTCTGCCACCTGTTCCTGTCACCCTCTCATTTCCCAAGAGGTTTTGCATTTGATTGCGATGACATCAATTTCCCCATGGAGCAGATGTGCTTTCTGGGTCTTGTGTCTATGATTGACCCCCCGAGAGCTGCCGTGCCTGACGCAGTGGGCAAATGTCGCTCTGCTGGGATCAAGGTATTTGTTCATTGCTTCATCGACTTATTTGATTCATTCATTCTTCATGTTTGTCTGTTGAAAAGCTCAGCCATGCTCATGTTGTGTTCATCTGTTATTGAGCACCTTTTTTGTAGTACCATAGGTACATTACAAAATTGATTATTGCTGTTCAACTGAGCTCATATGAGGTTAAGTAGGAAAACCTGAACATTGTTGCATATTTTTGAATTTTAAATGTCAATGAAAAATGAAGTGAGCATTGCAACTCATTTGCAAAGGTGATCATGGTAACTGGAGACCATCCAATTACGGCTAAGGCAATCGCTAAAGGTGTTGGCATCATCTCAGAAGGCAATGAGACAGTGGAGGACATCGCAGAGAGACTTAACATCCCATTAAGTCAAGTTAACCCACGGTGTGTGCATCTGCATGTGCATTTTGTATATATTTTCAGTTGCTTGGTGATAGTGTATTTTCTTGTTTTCTCAAAGACTACACTCAAATGTATTGTTCTAAATCAATGTTTGTGTCTGAGACAGAGATGCTAAGGCATGTGTAGTGCATGGTGCTGATCTGAAGGAAATGAGTTCAGAGTATTTGGATGATCTCCTGAGAAACCATACTGAGATCGTCTTTGCTCGTACTTCTCCACAACAGAAACTCATCATTGTAGAGGGCTGCCAGCGACAGGTAGGGGTGTGTGTGTGTGACTGAGAGAAATTGTTTTACAACAGTGTGAATGATGTTGTGTGTTAAACTGGTTTCTGCCTACTTGCCAAACTCTTAAAATTAAAAAGAGGTGCAAGACTCCACACTGACAAAGAACAGAAGGTTTAATGCAGTCAGTGAGAGGTACAAGCTTGTGATCATTCAGGAATGCTTAAGGAGTGCTATGGTTTTCTAAAAAGAAATTTAAAAAATACAATATGTTCAAATTCAGTACAAATGTTTAAGCTATTTTAAGGCACAAATAATGCACATTATTTGTATAAACATGCAGTTAAGTGTTCTAAATGCAGATGCAGTGATGACAAGACTATAGATGCAAACCATTTTAGTGCAGAATGTCATCAGTGTTTCAATAATTTCAAAAGGTAATTATCTATATGAAACTGCTGAGTCATCAAACAGTATGAACATACAAAGACAACTGATGCACTTTGAGCTAAATAAGTCTAGAAAAAATCTAATGATTCAAACATTAATCTTTATAAACCACTTGCTTTGTCAGCAGCACACAATACAGCACAAGAAAGCTCACAATCAGCGATATGATCACAGAGCGATATCCACACAATACCAAGCAATTTAGATCTGGTAAACTAGTCTCTCCAGGATTTTGTTATTTTGCGATATCAGAAATTAATGAAGTCAAACATGTTTCGCAATATTTGGAGGAGCTTACAACTTTTCAAAATTTCCACCAATTTTCCAACGCACATTCAGTTAAAGCCCTCTTCAATTCATATGCATCAAAAATTATTACAGCTAAAAGGGATCCTTTACCAACAAACATCGCTGCATCAGACCGTGCAAAACAATTTTGTACAATTGCGATTTTGCCAATTCAAATGGTTTTCAACTTTTCAATTTAAGTTGCATCACAAATCTTGAAAAAAACTGCAGCAAAATCATCTGGGTAACCTGAGTAGGGAATGAGGAATTGCATGAGCTCAGCACTGTGGGAAGTGCCCTTGTGCAGGACCAGTATCTAAAGCATCTGTAACATCATGCATATTTATAGGCCTGCTGTGATCAGGTGTTGTGGCAATTAAGCATGTTGTGTGATATATAAACGGCACCTGTGTACCAAGCCATCAGCCTCTATCTGAAGTGAAGACGCAATTCACAGGCATTCCCCAGTATGACAGAGCTATGTAACGTTTCATTCCCTTCTCAGGGAACAGGGTTACATACGTAACCCAGACCTTCCCTTTCAAAGGTAACTCCACGTTGTGTGAGCTCAACGCTGTGGGAACAAGAATATCCACTCCGTCATACTGAGGATATGGCCTGTTAAAAAAGATCTGAGCCCGAGGGTCACTGCAAGACACTCGAGCCCGGGGTGGAATTTATATCCAGGCTGTAATATTGAATGAATGTGTGCGGAGTAGACCACCTCGCCGCAGAACCCACATCCGGTAAGGATACCCCTTTGGACAAAGCCTTTGAGGAGGCGAATCCCCTAGTGGAATGAGCCCTTATGCCCAAAGCCATAGTGAGACCACATGCCTCATAAGTGATAGATTGCTTCCACTATCCAGTTACAGATGCGCTGCCACCAAAGCAGACCAGCAGCTGCTCCAACTTGCGCCACTGGCCAGAGTGGTGGACTTAAGTATTGAGCGCCCTTACTGGACACAGTCGGTGCAATTTCTCTTGATCCAGTGTGAGGAGCAGAGGAGGGCAGAAAGCCTGCAACACTACTGTCTGGGCAGTGGATGTAGGCGCTTTAGGAATATAA
This sequence comes from Ictalurus punctatus, assembly GCF_001660625.3. Classification (NCBI taxonomy): domain Eukaryota; kingdom Metazoa; phylum Chordata; class Actinopteri; order Siluriformes; family Ictaluridae; genus Ictalurus; species Ictalurus punctatus. Next base: position 11,777,953 of record NC_030435.2, read on the forward strand.
TCCGGCCTAGGATACAGGAAGGCCTTGGCTAATCCATGGGTAAAGTCAAGAAGGGGCAACAGAGAGCGTTTGTAGATCTCCTGCTTGCTTGAGAGATGTCAGGGCCAGCAGAAGAGCTACCTTCAGAGTCAGAAGCTTCTCAGAGGCTGCAGACTAAGCATACCTTCCTGTATACCTCGAAGTTGGAGGATGTTGCCACACAAAGGCTCCATCAGTAGGGGCATGGCTGGCTGAAATGGCAGTCACATAGACCCTGATTGTAGGAGGGGCCAACACCACTGAGAAATGTCCTTGTAAGTACTCCATGACTGTAGCTATTGCACAGTTCACTGGCTTTAGCCACTTGAGCGCAATTTCCTTGTTAATGGTGCTCTAGCATTCAACATGGTCTCTACAACCTCAGTTGTTAGAACAGAATCTATGAGCTGGTGCCCCTCAGGGGCCAGACCCAGAGTTTCCATAGTTCCGGCCAAGGGTGATAAATCAGCCCTCCAGCTTGAGACAGTAGATCCCTATGGTTGGGAATCTCCCAAGGAGTGCCGTCTAGCAGGGTTATTATCTCTGAGAACCATAATCCAGCTGGCCAATAAGGTGCTATTAGCAGCAGATGTATACGGTCTTGGTGAACTCTCGCTAGAACATGTTGGAGCAAAGCAATTGGAGGAAAAGCATATAGATGTGACCATGGCCACATGTGCACCATGGCATCCAGCCCTAATGGTATGGGAGGAATAAGGGCGAACCACAGAGGGCAGTGCATTGTCTCCTTGGAGGTGAACACATCCACTTCCACTTGGCTGAACCTCCCCATATGGACTCCACCACTTGTGAACCTCTCAAGGGCTGCCCTGGCGTGCTCCAGCCCTAGACACTTCACACAAAGTGTACTCCCCCCCATGATGAAACGGGAGCAAGGCATAACACGCTTCCTGAATTCTCTCTCTCATTATTTTCTCCTTTTGTTTTTTTTTTAAGGGGACAGAAAAGTAAAGAGATTTTTCTTTTTTTTGAGGCATTTCACCCCATCAGCAGCAAGTTAGGTGTGATTTGATATCCAAGGACACATATCCCAAAGGTTTTGAGTTCATAATGCTCTCAACTTTGATCAATAATGACCTTAGTACCTCTTCAGAAAGTATCAGGTCTTTTTTGACTACTTGGAGGGATGCCTCGATGGATTTTATTTCCCTTTCCCAAGATTCACCAAACTGAGGAGCATGTGGTTGGTTGAATTTGAAGTCAGTATTTTGCTTTGCCTGTTATTCTTGCAGAGCAGGTTTAAGGGCAGCAAAGGCTCACTGCAGTTTCCTTTCTCCTCCATGAAAGTTGGTGCCTAGATCACAGGTTCATAAGGTTTTTTTGTTTTTTTTGTCTTGCTACAAATCTTCTGAGCACCAGCATAAAGGAATCTGTGACCATACTACAGAGAAGGTCCAAGTGCATGCACTTTGTAATTAGGCATTTTAAGATAATGTCCCACCATTTCTCATGTTGCCTCCCAATTTTTATATTGTATAAACTGAAACTGTCAACTCCAATAGACCAAAAGTGTGGTTTAAACAGAAGTAATCATGCTTTTGGCAGATTCTCCATTTTCTGTATGACAGACTTGTAATGCCACTTACATCAACAGAATTCAGAGAATATCCTCTTGTGGCCAGCATGACAAAGCGAATCGTCAAAGTCTCTATAAGTAACTTCATAGCTGGGTGACTGTGTTACTTCCACATTAAGTGGGATGCATGTAGGCTGATTTGGAGCTTGAAATAGGAAAGGGTGGCCATCCATCCAGCGGTCAGGTGCAGACAGTTCTAACAATGTTTTTCTTCTTGTTATATCAACAGCTGCAGGATTGCTGTTGGAATCAACATACCTCCAATTCTCAGCTCCTACAAGATCCTGAATCTCTGAGACTCAGTTCTCCATAAACCCTTTATACTGTCAGCACTCTGACCTTATCCAGCTCAGTACTATTGTGGAGTCTGACCACATTGTTGTTTGCCTGAGATTATCCCCTATCGTTTCAGAGGGCTTAAATAAGGACTTTGGTCTTGGTGTTATATGGCATAATAAAGCCAAGAGAGTTGCATTTACTTGCAAGTGTTCTATGCACATTTCTCATGGTGAGCATCACATCAGAAATGACTCTGTGCTTGTTGTTGATGGTGTCAGAGAGGCAGTGCCACTTTAGCCCAAGAGTAAATTCTTGGCAGTCAACTTTGTCTTCCATCAGCCAAAGTTCACAATCTTGTTATCTTGCTTCAGTAGGAAGGTGAGTTAGTGTATGTTTAGTTGCTTTCCTGTTGCCGTTGCCTCCAGAAGCAAGAAAAGACTGGAGTTTATTGATGAATTCTTTGGCTTGTTTTTGGGTATAAAATGATTGGACACAGCTGTCTAGATAGAAAGCACACAGTATAGACTGCATAACATCCTCAATGCCTGCTATGTGGTCTCTGACATATCACTGAAGGGGATCGACTGCACAGCATTGGCTACACTTTGTTCCAAATGGTAATACTTGCTTTTCATAAATGTGTGGACTGTGCTCTTTCTCTATATTCCTCCACAAGAAATGAAGCAGGGGCTGGTCGTCAAGGAGAAGCCTCATCTCATGGAACGTTGATGGCCTTAATATCCACACTGATCGCCACTGCATGCTCTCTAAACCGTAGGAGTACACCAAGTAGTGATGGACCAAGGGTAGGCCCTGGTAGCAGATTGTCATCCAGACAAGCTTACTGATAAGGATATGAGCAACTGAAACCCCTCTAGACTTTCCATTGTGATATATCATGTGATGGGGTATTGCAGGATAATTTGCTTCTTAATCTACATTGACCCTGTTAGCTAACGAATTCAAACATATCCAATTTTAACCAATAATACGTTTTCTCTTTTACCTCTCCAATCACAAGTCTCCACACATATCCTCATTACGTAAATTCCTATTATTTCTAAGAAGTCTTGTTTTCTATTTGTTTTCCATGCTGCCCTAAATTTTCCCACTATCTTTTGCCTGGGTCTGTTTCTTATGCCACTATTTGCGATCACTATTTTGTGTCATTTACGTTGAAGGGTCTATATTTTCTTAGAATTTACCTCCTTGTCCACATTTGAGCTACTTTCCACCATGGATGAGTGACTGCTTCATCTTCTGTTATGGGTGAGTAAACACTCTAAAGTTTTATGTATCATATACATTACGGTCGCACCCCTATTTCTCTGGGTCACTTGCCCCTTGTTTATCTAGGTCAACATCCTTTACATTTCTATGTCTTATGTTTTTTGGTGGTTAGACATAAGGTCAAATATCACCAATCTTGGTCCTTTGAACCCTGGGCCTTCCACAATGGGATCTCCTGAGATGAAAGGCGCAGCAACACCGACGTATGCCTGCTGCTCTTGTGGAACATAAACACCCATCTATCCTGTTTTTTCTAAAATCAAACAAACTACCCAGCTGCCTTGTTATATGAATAGAAACAATATGCACCCTGTAAGATGTTCAGTAACACCTTACTTTATGAAAATAAATGTTTCTTTTAATGATTTTCTGCATACATTCTTGTTAATAAACTGGGCCATTATAAATATCATCCCTGTGTGTGTGTGTGTGTGTGTGTGTGTGTGTGTGTGTGTGTGTGTGTGTGTGTGTGTGTGTGTGTGTGTTTTCCATTTTTGTTCATGCGCTTCCTTATCTCAGAAGAACAGCTGGATGGGGCCCCTCAGCAGAGCAGTTTGTCATGAGGCCTTCTCATGCATCTATTTCAGTCAGACTGATATATTAGCTGTGGGACACAATATTCTATATTTTTATTTATCCAAATTTCATACATAATTCCCCCTTTGTGACTTTAAAGTCACACTCCTTACTTAATAGTGATTAATTACATCATTGCTTTATCCCAAGGAAATGTGTTTTCAATTTTAACCTTTTTCTATACTAGCAAGCATGCATTCTTTTAAATAACAAACACCTAAGTCCAGAGGGGAGTGAAAAAAGTCTCCCGTTCTTTGTGTTTGACAGTATATTCATCACATGGACAACATATCAACACACATATACACTAACACACATTAACATATGATTACACAATCATAATATTTCAGTCCTTCTCAAGTACATCCCCTCCTTGTGTTGCCTGCCACACTTCTGGCTAATGCCTTCTTCTGCCCTTTGTGATTCTGCACCATGTAAAAGGGCTCCGTGGGGGTCAGGGGAGAGGTTACTAGCATATCACCCTGAACTGTTCCCCATCCTTGAATTCAGCAGGGTGCTTAAGATCTTCAGTCTCATCAGGCACATTGGTCCATAGTCTATCTTCTCCTGCCCTGACCGTGATGACCTCCATGTTTTTTTTTGAAAACCACTCTAGTCCTCCCACACGAAGTCCATATGATAACTCTCACATCAGAAGATATCTCACATGGGTAACCCAGATCTGGATCCCTTCATTGGTCTTGGGTCCATATATCTGTTCCTCCTTTGCAGCTACCCATTTTTGTTCCATGGTGATGTAATCTGCTCGACAGGAGATGGGGTGCTCCCAGTGAGTTGGTTTCCATTCTCCCACTCATCACTCATTATGTCTGTCCCTCTGTACCTAATCTCCATTCTGCTGTCTAGGACGGGCTTTCTATCTACTTCGAGTTAGAGACAAAGGTATACAAAGAAATACAAACTCATACTTATTGTATGTACTTGTTTTTCTTCTTTTTTCCTTTTTAAATTTTTTTATATATTTTATTTTCCCTTGAACTTAATTAATGTTCCTTTTTTCTTTTTTTTGTGTTTTCTCTTTTCCACTATTTACACTTTCTCTTTTACACCATATACATTATGGGGACACTTCCGGAGAGGCTCATTCTGTCTGGGACACATTGTATTCTTCTGGACCACATCCGTTCTTTTCACTATACTCTGGTTTGTTAGCAATTTGCAGATTTTGCCAAACAAGGATTGAATGGCTTTGCCAATCATTTTCTGGATCGGGGGATTACACAGCAGGTCAGCAGTGTTAGTATTAAAAAGAATATTACTACTACTATTCCCATTCTGATCAGGATAGCCTTCCAGCTCCCCAGAGAACAACCAGCTAAACCAGTCCGCGTCTTCCTTCTGCGGTTCTTCTTTATGAGTTCTACACATGCTCTTTGCGCAAATCCTCCACTGCTTTAATAGCAGCAGTAATATTGCCTCCTGCCCCAGTATGCATAGGGATTACTGTACAGCATTCTTCACCAATTAAGCTACACACTCCTTCATCTGGAGCTCTCATCACATCTATAGCTAGACGGTTCTGTAGGGCCATTATAGATACTGCATGTACTTGTTTTTCAATTCCCTGCAGGGCTAATATAGTGTAATTTATGAATCGCTGTTGGTTATACCATATAATTAATATATTCTGCATTTCTCTTCATTTGTGTCCTTGGAAGGAATGCAGTCAGGGTGTCTGTGGATGCTTCTCCCATAGCCCTGTACTCTTTGGGGATGCCTACTGGGATTCCTGCTCAATTCACATATACTTATTTTCCTTCTAGGCTAAAGTATCTTTTCCTTCTCGGCACTATGGGCCTTTTATTTTTACCTAGAGGTTCTGCGGGTCCCTTATCTATACCTAGTGGGAGTATCCTGAGGGAGTCTGTCAAGATTACTGGGGCACCCACTCCTCCCAATATGGTGCAAGAGTGTGTCATAAGACCATTCCTTGGCCACAATACCAGAATATATCAGCTACTGTTAATGTTCCTATTTCAACCAGATTCAAGATTCTCCAGCTAACCTTTATTCACTTTCCCTCTCCATCTATACCTGTTACGTGCATGTTTTGCTCAGCACTCCATAGTTCCTGAGTTCGTCACCTTCCCTAACATTTGTTTTCCATATCTCTCATAGCAGTATGGGGAAACGTAGGCCGGGTGCTATTTCTACGTTACCTAGTAGTTTGAGGACTGCTGTTTGTGTTAGTGGTGCTTTGACAGTTAGCTGTGTAGACGTGAATAATCTTATTTATAGAAGTCATCCGCGTATCATGTATGCTCCATATGGTTGGGTTGAAGTAGTGGTTCAGGCATAATGGAACAGATGCTTGATACACACATGATGTGAGTGGCTTGCACATGTGTATCTCACAAGTGGCCAGATTCCCAGGGATCGGTATGGCTTTAACTATCTGCCTTTTCTTGGTGCATTTTATGCAATCTGTTTTTACGTTTTCTTTGGCTGTGAACATCAGCCATTCCTGGAACAAATTTCCTGCATCCTGGTTGTTTTCTTTGATCTGTTGCTGCTATTTTACTTGTCACTTGGGTATAGTTTGTTTGTGTTTTTGTTTCCCTAACAATTTTATGGCTCCATCAACTGTTACTTCAACCGTCACTATAGTTGTAGTTATTATTGCTAGGTTTGTCAAGGTTATAAATACTGTATTCATTGCAGAGTTTTGTGGTTTAGTTCTATTGCAGAGTTTTATGGTTTAGTTCTATATCAGCTTGCCACCTTCTTTTGTTCCTTTTCATTCACTCTCTAAGTGCCTTCTACCTCTATTTTCTTGTAGTCGGGCTCTGGTTCTAGTGGCCAGTCCACCTCTTATCTCTTTCTGTTATGCAGTTTCTATTCCCCGATCATTGCTGTCCCACCCTGTGAGCATTCGCTACAATTTCTCTGTATTAATGGTGGAGAGTTTTCCTTGGTCTTATGGCTCCGATTCGACTGCTGATTGTTGGGCTTCTGGTGCTGGGGGAAGCAGCACCACCTCACATCTCATTCTATCCAATGATTGTTCTATTCTTGGTCCCCACTGTTCCTCCAGATCTTGGGGGCTTGTCATGCTTCTTGGTTCTGCTCCTCTGTTAGTTATTCATCTGCTGGTAATTTCTCTGCTAGTGGTAATTCTGCTGGTGGTCCTTCTGGTGCTTCTTCTTGGTCAGGGCCCACGTCAGCCTGCGGTTCCTCTGCTGGCTCTTGTATTCTGTCCGGAAGTGGATTTGGGGCCTCTGGATCTCATGCCTGTGTGCAGTGATTGAGATGGTACCATAACTTTTTACCTTCTACCTTTACTGCTGCCGGTTTGGTCAAGATCACCTGGTGTGGCCCTGTTTTTCTCATGTCATTCCACCTCCTTCTGAATACTCTGATGTACACCCAATCTCCTGGTCCCACCTTCTGTAGCTTGTTCTTAGGTTCAATAATCCTTGATTCTGTGGTCCTGTTCACCTGTTAGAACAAAGTTCTGTCTATTTAGCTTAGATATTTTACACAGCTCGCAAGTTCTTTTTCCAGCTTTTCCAGTCAGGGCCCTCTATAGGGTCCTCCCAAATATGGCACCAGCATTGGTTGACCTGTAAGAATTTCATGTGGTGTTAGATGTGTTATGCAGTTAGAGTGCATGCACATGCTCATTAGGGCTAACAGCAGTGCTTGCACCCAATTCAGTTTGGTCTCTGTGCAGATTTTATCCAATTTTATTTTCAGTGTCCCGTTAGCTCTTTTCACCATTCCCTGTGATTGTGGGTGATACACACATCCAAATCTGTGCTTTATTCGCAGGGCCTGTGATTTCTGGGCTATTCTGTTCACAAAATGTGCACCATTGTCTGAACTAATTTTGTCTGGGATTCCAAACCAAGGTGTAACTTCTCTGCACAGGAACTTCGCTACTGCATCTACATCAGCGTGTGCTGTTGGGTGCACTTCCACCCATCTGCTAAATCTGTCCACTAGCACCAAAATGTACCTTTTTTTCCTTTCCTCTCTATCATGTCCACAAAGTGAATCATCAGGTGCTGAAATGGTCCATCTGGCTGTGGATGTGTCCTATCAGACCTGTGAAACTTTTCCTAATGTTGTGCTGTGCTCATATTTCAGTTTGTAAATATGTGGTCAATCATGGGGCCTAGAAATGGTGTTCACCAGGTTTTTTAAGTCTTTTTTACCACTTTCTCCCCGTGATTTCATGGACTGAGGCTGCGTTTTGTGCTTCCGCTAAGGCTGCAAAGTCTGTCTCTGGTAGAGGCATGTCTTCTGGGACTGAGACTGGCATTATGTAAGTATGCTGTAGTGCTGCTTGCTTGATGGCTTCATCCACTGCTGGATTCCCTTTAGTGACAAATGAACCATGTCATTTATGTGCAGCACATTTTAACAATAGTCAATTTGGATGGTAATGGTATAACATGCAATAGCTCATAAATGGCTTGACCATGAGTTACAGGTGAGCCACCTGCTCTATGAAACCCATTTTTTTGGCCATCTATTGTGCCCAGATTGGGCCATATAAGTGGCACACTCCATAAACATATGCTGAATCAGTATAAATTGTACAAGATTTTCCACTTGCCAATTTACAGGATGCTAATAGGGCCATGTTTTTTGCCAGTTGGGCTGAGCAAGGTTGACTTACAGATACGGCCTGGATGGTATTGAATGTCATGAGGTCTGGGCTAGATGCTATGATTGCATAGCCTACTACAGGGGTGGGCAATCTTATCTGTCTTACATGCATGAGTGATTACAAACGCAGGGCTTGGTAGGAGTGTGTTCAGGGCATGGGTGGTGTATAGGGGAGTGGAGTGGCCCATAGTGATTGCAGAAGCTTATTGTTAAGTGAAGGCGGCTGCCGCTTATCCACAATAGCACGGTGGCATACCGTTTTCTACATTGTCGAAGGCCATACTAAAGTAGACGATAGGCTGTTTACCTGGGCCTTGCTGTTGGGTTAACACATGTTGGCAAATCTCTGTTTTTCTGAGACATACAAATGAAAGGGCTTGCTATAATCAGGCCCAACCAAAGCTAGCGTGGAACAGAGATCGCTTTTTAACATTTCAAATGCTGCGAATGCCTCTGCCATCCAGATAATGGATACATTTTCCACGGGACTGCTGCTCATATTAGAGCCCATAAAGGGGCCATTTTTAGTGCAAAGTCACAGATCCACAGTCTACTATGGACTACCATCCTTAAAATGGTAAAAAAAAAATAAAAAAAAAAATAAAAAAAACCTGTTTTATTGTTTGGGGGTGGTCTGTACAGCTTCTACTTGGGGAGGGGCAGGAGACCTATTCTCTCTATGCAACAGTCTGCCCAAATACTCCACTTTTTTTTACAAAACTACAATTTGTCCCTGCAAATTTTATGACCATTTTCTGCAAGCATTGTAAATACCTTTATTGAGTCTGCGCCACATTGCTCTTAGGTTGGACTACAAATCAACAGATCATCCATGTACTGAATTAATATACTTATGATATTGAATGAAGCCAAGTCTTGTTCTAACACGCAGTTGAAAATAGATGGACTTTCACAGTACCCTTGAGGGAAGTGCACATATGTGCATTGTTGTCCCTTGTAAGTAAATGCAAACAAATGCCTTGAATCAGGATGCAGCGGTATACTAAAGAAAGCTGAACTCATGTCTATTACCATGTACTTCTTAGTATCCTCAGGGATGTTTGACAAGAGAGTGTGAGGGTCAGGTACTATAGGTGTCTCTGCTTGTGCAATTCTATTAACTGCATGTAGATCATGTAAAAGTCTCAATTTTTCAGAGTTGGATTTCCTTACAGGAAATATGGGAGTGCTATACGGGCTATTAGTTGGAATCAGGACCCCTGCTTCTAGGAGCCCCTGAATTGTAGGTCTGATTCCTTCCCTAGCCTGGGTAGTCAACGGGTACTGTTTCTGATAGGGTAACCTAACATTAGGCCTAACATTTATTTTCACCTGTCCTACTGATTTGACTAACCTTACATCTGTCTGGTGTTTTGTCCACAAGATATCAGGCACACTTTTCAGCAATGCTTCATCTTCTTCCTTGTTGGCTCCTGTTGTGAGCACTGGTGTATGCAGTGACAATGGCATGTGTCTCTTTATCCATGTGTGTGTTGCGATCATGCTATCTACTCCCTTCTGTGAAATCCATGTGTGTTTGTCTGGTGAGATGTGTAGTTTCCACTCCTTAACCTGTGCTGCCACTCTTACCATAGGCCCTAAATCTTTAGTCTCAAATCCTTCTGCTACCATGAGAGAGATATGTGTGGAAGCTTCAAGCATGAGATGCCAGTCATGCTTAGGTCATCTTACCATGTACCTTGACAGCCACTCCTTGTGGTCCTATTACTACATTTGTTGTTATCACCTCAAATCGTCTTTGCTCCATTATCACACTCCACAACTGCCCGTAACTCTTCATTTTTACTGTTGTGATCAAAGTACATTGTACAGTGGAGGGGGCTTCTTGTTTCTTTGAACTCTGGTCATATTGTATGCATACTTTCCATTTCAGATAGATCTATTTCAATTCTGATGAATCTGGATCAGTATGTTCCAGCCAATACCATTGTAATCTGTTTCGTTTGCTTGTTTGCCTCTGTCAGTAGCTGTTGTCCTACTGAGGTTTCATCAGGAAAGGTTACCCAAAGTCTTGTGGGGCTGTAGTGTATTGTTGCTGCAAGTTTGCATAGTAGATCTCTGCTGAGTAGGTTCACTGTGGATTTTTGTGAATATAGAAGTGGTGCCACTGTTGTGGTGTCTTCTGCTGTTAGTGTTTGGGCCTCCGTAAATCTCAAATCTGTGTTGGTCCCAAGAAGTCCGTAGTTTTTATTGAGTTGCGAGAGAGGGTGAGTCCGAAGCCTACCTGACCTATACATGAAAATGTGACAACTGTGTCCATCATGAATGGGGCTGATTTCATGCTATTGATAGACACCATGTTGGTTCTTGTCTTGGATGCAGTGTGGTGACGTGCATTTGCTCCCCCTCCAGCTTCTCTTGGCATCTTCAACTCCAGTTGATTGTGAGCCCCATCCAGGGTCCTGCAGGTTCTTGCCTCTGGCTTGGGTGTGGCGGTCCTCCTTGCTGGTCTCTATATTCTTGCTGCCCTGGCTGCTTATCTCAAGGGCAAACTTGGCAATTCCTTCTGGTTTGTCCTTTCTCTCCACATCACCAAGATTCAGGTGGTTGTGACCTGGGGACATTCTCTCCTGTCTGGGAGCCCACAAGCTGCTTCTGCCCTTGTTACGGGGCCTGGGTCCACTTCTGCCACTTCCCTCATCCATGCTTTTGTCCTTGTCCTCTCATGGGTCGACCTTTGGGCAGTCCTTGCTGATTACTGAGGTGGACATGTATCGGGACATTGGCACTGGTGGCGGACCGGGCTGTTGCGTGTACAGCTGCAGCTGTACTGGATATTGAGCTTGGACATGTGGACGTGGCACATAGGCCTGTACTGCCTAAGATTGGTTGGAGGCAGCAGGTACCATCACTGCTGCTTCTATTATTGGGGCCTGCATTGAAGCCTGCACTTTTCTAGGCTTTTCTTTTTACTTCTTAACCTTGGTAAGCTCTCCTAGTTGTGTTGTCACCAGCTCTTCAGTGACATCCTGGGCTTCTTTTTTCTTCTTCCTGTGTTGTTCCACGTGGTGCACAAGATGGGCCTGGAACATCTCCCAGGGCAAGGTGCTAAGTCTGACCACATTTTCCAGTGCTTCCTGCACATCTGTGGCCATGCACCTTTTTAGCATCATCTGGAGTACTCTGATTTATTCAGACTCTGTTTCATTCAGGTTCCAGGCTGTTCCTGTCTCCTCACACCACCTGTTCTGGAAATCTTGAATGAATTTCATCATGTTCTCCTCTTCACCCAGCATCATAGCCTCCAGCTTTACTGGATCCATTTTAGTGGGGTATGCTTCTTGTATTTCCAGGTGGTAGCCAGGTTTGTCTTTCTTGAGGGTGGCTGTCCACCTGTTCTGAGTGCTGTCCTGTCCTGTATTATTTCTTCCCCTGTGTGTTGCATGCTTTCGTCCATTTTTGTGGCACTTCTCTCCAATATTTCATTCTTTGCCCTCACCCTCTCTTCTGTTTGCTTTATATGTTGTTGAGTTTTATATGTTGTTGATATGCTGAGTGTTCGTTCTAGCATTTCCATCAGCCCTTGGTCTTTTTTCCTTTGTGCCTCTATTTCAGGCTCTATGAAAAACATTACAATTACCCGTCTTGCCACTGATCTGCTTATCTCCATCAGATTACTGTCATCTGGCATTTGTGGGTCCTGGGTGATCCCTACTAGTCATTTGTCCATTTGTTGTGCATCTTTGGAATGGGTTTTACTACTGAGGTTATTTGGGGCTGGTCTATTTCCTGGCTGCATGAAGAGCCCTTCCATTGGGCTGCATGCTGCATTGCTGGCTGAGCACTCCCTCATTTCATTTGCTGCTGTAGCTGATGGTGTGCTGGTGGGTTTTGCCCTATTTACCTCAGGTAGCTGTTACTTTCCTCCTTTAGCTCACTCAATTGAAGTTTCCTTGCTGTGCATGTGGGGGTACCTAGAGTTTCTGTAGCACTGCTCTGGCCACTTACTGATCCTACTTCCTCATCTCTCAATACCCTCATTCTCCCTATCATTCTCCCCTCTACCTGCATTTCTCTCTCCACCCATTCTTCATCTCTTCGAACTGTGTTATGTCAGGACACAATCCTTCTGGTTTCCTCTGATATTCTGCATAAGGTGGAGGTCTCTCTTCTCCCTGCTCTTCTGTCTCTTGCTTTGCTTTCTTTTCCCTACTTTCTCGTCTTGCATTACTCTGTTTACTGCTTCTTCTCTCTTCATCTCTTTCCTTTCCTTTTCAAACCAACTTAGTACCTCTAGTTTTTTCAGTCTTTCCAATGTCTCATCATTTCCCACACTCCTTCACATTGTTTCTCTGCAAATGTCCCTTCTTTAGGCCACTGCAACACTCCATGGGCCCTGTCATGCCATTTTATTATACACGTTCTGATATATTTCTCATCATTATTATGTTTGGCCACCACTACATCTGCTGGAGTTGGCTGACTAGATTTTCCCAGGTTACCCAAGACACACCTTTGTTGAGCCCTGTTGGCACTGCTCCTTTCCCGTAGATTTTGATTATATCTTGACCGGACTAAATGAACATTTATCTGTTTAGCTGTTACTGCTGGCCTTACTGGGTTATTTCTCCTGTACCTTTCTGCAAGTGAGTTGATTTTGTCTACTTATATAGATACAGTAGATCACCTTTCTCACTCTACCTTTCTGAGGTCTACTGTAACTATTGCAGTTAGTCGTGAGCAATAATTGTATTGCATAGGTTTTTCTTCAAATGGATCTAATAGTGGTTCATTGTCTGAACCACTAGTAACCACTCTTCATTATCTGGGTCGTTTATAAATTCAAATAAAGGGATGGCAACCCTAGTTGACCTTGGATCTTCCACTAACTTTCACAGTATTGCACTATGCATCATAGGTTTCTTGGGCCTTCTCAGCATTTCAGCCTAATTGACCTTGGAAAATTCATGTTGTAAATCATCCAAGTTGCCCCACCTAATTATACACCACAATTAATCTGCAATCAACTCCTCCACTTGCCTCCTTTCGACTCCACTTTTGTCTCTAAATGTTCTTTCATCCCCAAAATCTGTCCTTATTCCTGTAGTCTCAGCAAGTATATCCTGTTGTGCCATTCACCTTCATACTGTATGTCTTGTGTTATTAGTTCTTTCACAGCCTGGAAGACACAGAATATATGACCACCAGAGGGTACAGATCATGGCCAGATCATAAATTATCCCCATGGTGTACAATTTTTTTATTATTTTTTTTTTCGTCTACTGGCTTCGGTCTCTTCCCGTCACTCTACCATTTAATCCTGTGTCTAAAAAGTAAATAACACAGAATTAATTAATTATTGCCCTGTTGCCTTTTGTGATGGGAAAATACCCTGATACAGCATCCTTTGGCGTAGCACTGAGAGACCAACGAGTCTGACCCTAAATGGGCATAACTTCTGTTGCTCCTATCAGGCTTAAGACTGCACTTATCAATGGTTCCCCAAAGTATCTTGTGCACACTATGGTACAACCAACCATCTGACAGTATTAAGCTAAATCCCAGAGTGTATTTTTATAACCTGACTAAGTCAAAGCCCATGTTAGTTTTCAGAAATCGCAGTGCTGTCTTCTCACTTTCATACAACCAGCGACTGGTCACCTCTCATATTCTATAACATGTTCTACCCTAAGTTCAGTGTACCATGGTATTGCTATAAACCGGTCAGCAACCCATAGTTCCCATGTAAGGTCCATGATTACTATCTCTTACAGCTAAGGATTGTGCTAAGGTATAACCTAGTCCTCTGTCGACCCTAGATTGCTTCTTATATAGTTGATCAACAAGGTGTACTAGTTCCGAGACCTTACCAATCTGTATCTTGTGATATGTAGCCATCTGCCCACAGTGTAGTTTCTGTTTGATCGTAATCTGGGTTTTCGTAATAGTTTAACAGCAGTTTGCTCCTGCTTGTAGCAGATCATACCCTGGCATTCTGGAATGGCAATGTATCAAGCTGTGTTTTTCGATGTGCAGCTGTAGGGCTTGAACAGGGGAAAGAAACGTTGTGCACAAACAGGAGATTTCACCTAGCAGGTGATGTAGGAAAGTCATAGGACGTTAAACTGTCCATACAAGACAATTATGAGCTGCAAAAGGAGTTCCTGGTGGGCCCAAAGGAATGGGATTGATGGGGGTTATCAAATGTGGATGATCAGATCTGACGAGCACCAAAACCTGCAGTCTTGCTGAAGATAAGGCTGATGGCGTGGTTCACAGGTGCCTCTTTTTTTTATATATATCACGCGACGTGCTTAATTGCCACGTCACCTGATCACGGCAGGCCGTGCTCATTTATAGCCTCATCATGCTATAAATAGGCATGATGTAACACAAGCTTCAGATATTGGTCACGTGCGAGGGTGCTTCCCCCAGCGTGGAGCTCACGCAACGTTGAGTTCATTTTGAAAGGGAACTCCTGTCCAGAGTCACCAGAGGAAGAGCTGAAAGAGGGATATCTCCACCCTGACATAGTGCATGCCATCTGGGTTTCATTCAGAAAAGTTAAGGTTGACCACATTTCTTCTCAAGAGTCTATACATTGCTATAAATACAAAATGGTGGGCCTTAGAGGTATAGTAGTTTTTTGGATGCTGTTTAGGAATGCCTCTATTGGAAGAAGTTGTTACTTTAATGGTTGTTGCAATTTCTAGAGCCAAGGTGTAACTATTTGTATCCTCAGGGTGCTATAGTGGCAGTGACAGGTGATGGAGTAAATGACTCTCCTGCTCTAAAGAGGGCTGACATCGGCATTGCTATGGGAATAGCAGGATCTGATGTCTCCAAACAAGCAGCTGACATGATCTTGCTGGATGACAACTTTGCATCTATTGTAACAGGTGTGGAGGAAGGTAAGATAAAGAGAGTAAACAGAGGGTTAGAAAGGTAAAGAAATATTAAGACATGCGTTTGTATTAAATACATAAGTATATTAAATGATTAAATTATTAACATAGTAATGAATTAATGTCATTGTTAATTAATTAATAGTATCATAAACAAAAAAAGAATATTTTCCACATGGAGGACTGAATTTTTTTTATTTATAAAATGATAAACAACACTGCATAGCAGATGACAGCTTGGTCACCTTGTTCTTCAAACCATGGTCATGTTTTCTTAACGGAAGAGCACAGAAGTGGCTGATGACCATAGATTTTGGTGGGACAGAACAACATTAATAAAGTTGAATAAAATTAGCCTCGAACAAAATTCAGTTGAGAGGCTATCACATGTATGCCTAAGGCTATACAATAGGCTACTATCTAGTCAATTTGATAAGTAACCCCTGTAATAGTCTTTGTTGTTGACTCTCAACAGCCATCTTACATAGAGTTTAGCAGCTCAATTTGAACTGTTTAGACGTACACTTATTCAACTGTGTTTGGTAAAGTAAAGAAGACAGAAGAGCTATCCATCTCTTCTCCTTGTCAACTGCAAGGCAGGCAGTGTTGTGAGATACCTCATGATGTTATCAGAGAACCAATGTTATGATAGTAACCTAAAATTCTCTTTCTAACATTCGTTCAGTATCTCAATATGGGATATAGACCACTCCCATATTGCAGATTTTTCAAGCTGGCACCATGCTAGTGGCAGCTGATTACAGCAGCTCCTGTCTCGAGATACATTATATCTTACTTATTTTGCCCATGTTAGATTTTACTACTTAAGTATCTGACACTTTTCGTCTCTTCAGCTCTTCTTTTTCTTACTTCTAAGATTTATTCTGTTTTAGCAAATAGATTTTTAATGTATCATGCACACTACACTTGGAGTAGAGAACAAGGGGAGAGAGAGCAGGTCACTTAATGTACACACGTGATCAGTTGCTGCTGCTCTAAAGATCTGCACTGCACGCTGGAGTGCGGTTCAACATTCGTAAAGAATTGCGGAGAGCATACAGGGGATGCAGAGCTGGATCCAAAACAAAGGCAAAGAAGAGACTGTACAAGCCCGTTATTCCCTCCATGATCATGGGAAATGTTCAGTCTCTTAGCAATAAAATGGGTGAGCTCAATGCACTGATTGGGATGCAGCTGGAGTATCGGGAGTGCAGTGTGACTCCAATGCTTCTATCCCTGGATTTCAGACAGTGAGGTTGAACTGAGCTGAACTGAGTTGTAAGAGGAAAGGTGGAGGGGTCACACTGTTTGTAAATAACAGACGATGTAATCCGGGACATGCTCATGTGAAGGAGCGTCACTGTTGCCCAAATGTTGAATCGCTGGCTGTTGGTTTACGTCCAAATGATCTGCTAAGGGAATTCACGGTTGCCATTGTGGTTATTGTTTACATCCCACCGGCATCCGACGCAGAAGCATACACTCAGTTATCGCAGACTCCAAACTAAACATCCAAATACTTTCATTGTCATTTCTGGGGATTTTAATCATGTCACTTTCCATTACATTACCAAAGTTTTACCAGTTTGTCAACTGTTACCAGAGAGAACAGACCACTGGATCTCCTCTATGCAAGTTTGAACCCTAATTCCTCTGCTCTGCCAACACTGGGAAGGTCTGACCACAACCTGGTTCTGCTGATATCCACATACAGACATGTTGTCTTGAGGCAGTCTGTGATGATGTAGACCATAAGAATATGGTCACAAGAGGCAGAGGAGGCTCTGAAGTTCTACTTTCAGAATACAGACTAGGAAGTGTTATGTGAACTGGCTGGGGAAGACATTAATAACATAATGGACTATATAAATTTCTGCACAGACACTATAGTTCCTCTGAGGAGGGTACATTGTTTTCCTAATAACAAATCCTCGATCACCAAGGACCTGAAGGAACTTTTTAACAAAAAGTAGACTTTCAGGAAGAAGCATCAACAGATGAGGAGGGTGCAGAAGGAGTTGATAGTGAGACTGAGAGGGAATAAAGAGGGAAGCTGGAGAGTAGGCTTCAGCAGAACAATACAAAGGAGGTGTGGGCTTCTCATTCTTGGAGAAGCTGAACCCTGAGAAAGCAGGGCCTGACTGAATCAGTCCTAGGGTACTGAGGGTCTGTACTAACCAGCTGTGTGAGATCCTCCAGCATCTCTTCAACTTGAGCCCTCGACTGGAGAAGGTGCCAAAGCTTTGTAAAATATCCTGCCTGGTTCTTGTTCCAAAGAGGACAACTCCCTCCACCCTGAACAATTATAGACAAGTAGCCATCACATCGCACATAATGAAGGTCCTGAAGAGACCGGTGCTATTCCATCTAAGATCTCAAGTCACTTCTTTTCTGGGCCCCTTGCAGTTTGCTTACCAGCCACAGGTAGGCATGGATGATGCAGTCATATATCTACTTCAAAGGGCCCACACCCATCTGGACTACAACCCCACAGTGAGAATCACTTTCTTTGATTTATTGAGTGCATTTAACACCATACAATCTCTTCTGCTGAGAGAAAAGATGAGAAGAATGCAGATGGACATGCCCATGATCTCCTGTGTCACTGACTACCAATCGGACATGCACCAGTTTGTGCATTTGGGAGCCTGCCTGTCTGAGCGCCTGGTAAGTAGCACTGGAGCACCTTAGGGAACTCCTCTTCACCCTGTACACCACAGATTTTCAGTACAGATCAGATCTCTGCCATCTTCAGAAATTTTCTGATGACTCAGTGGTAGTCGGGTGCATAACGGACAGACAGGAAGAAGAGTACAGGGACCTGGTCAACAACATTGTTGAGTGGTGTGAGAAGAACCATCTGCACCTCAGTGTGGCTAATACCAAGGAGATGGTGGTGAACTACAGGAGGAAGAGGATCACAACCAGTCCTGTTACCATCATGGGTCAGGATGTTGAGCAGATTGACACCTACAGATACCTTGGTGTCCATCTCGACAACAAGCTGGACTGGAAGGTTAACTCTGAGGCTGTGCTCAAGAAAGGGATGAGCAGACTCTATTTTCTGAAGAAGATCAGGTCCTTTAATGTTTGCAGCAAGATGTTGGAGTGCTTCTACCAGTCTGTGGTAACCAGTGTAGTCTTCTTTGCAGCAGTATGCTGGGGAGGTAGCATTAGAGCTGGAGATGCAAAAAAAAAAAAAAAAAAAAACTCAACAAACTGATTAAGATGGCTGGCTCAATCCTGGGCTGCTCTCTGGACAGTTTCAAGATGGTGGTGGAAAAGAGAACACTCAAAAAATTCACAGCCATTCTGGATAATGAAAGGCATCCTCTCCATGACATACTAGTTAAAACAGCTGTGTTTCTTTAGTAGAACATTCATTCTGCTCCACTGTATAAAGGAGCAATATAGGAGGTAATTTGTACCAACTGCGCTGGGACACTATTTGCACTGAGCCAATCTTAGGAGAAGCTCATTGGATGATAGTCGAACTACCACCACCCATTATCAATATCCATATGTATATGCATTGTGGTGTTGACTACAGGAAACCCCAAATAAATTAAAACTTGTGAACTAATTTCTTGTTTTTGTATTTATTAAAGATGTATGTTGTGCAATCATTCTGTCCCAGAAAAGAAAAGTTCAAAGAAATTATTGAAAGCTCAATATTGCCATGACATTCATGTTCATAAGTGTATATAAACTTCCGAAAGCAACTGTAGATACAGATACAGTGTCCTCCACTAATATTGACACCCTTTGTAAATATGAGCAAAGAAGGCTGTGAAAAATTATCTTTATTCTTTATTCTTTAACTTTTTGATCTTTTGTTACAAAAAAATCATAAAAATACTGCAGTTCCCATTTTTGACCACCAGGTCCAAAAATAACTTTGTGTTGGTAAATGGGGCAGTGAGCATACCGCTCTACAATTGCACAATACCTTGAAACATGAGCAAATCAACAGAACATTAGCTTATGTTTGTCAAATAGAAATTTTCAAAAAACTGTCACTCAAAAGATGTAATTGGTAGTTCAATGGAAACCAAAATGTATAGAGTTGGGAATGAGGAAGTTTAAGATTTGTTAAACATCGGACATACAGTATCTCACAAAAGTGAGTACACCCCTCACATTTTTGTAAATATTTGATTATATCTTTTCATGTGACAACACTGAAGAAATTACACTTTGCTACAATGTAAAGTAGTGAGTGTACAGCTTGTATAACAGTGTAAAATTGCTGTCCACTCAAAATAACTCAACACACAGCCATTAATGTCTAAACCCTGTGAGATACTGTACAGTCCCCTCCAAAAGTATTGGAACTGCAACTGTTTTTTTTGTTTGTTTGTTTGTTTTAATCTGTACATGGCAGACATCTGGCTTTGAGATCAAAATATGAATGAGACAATAGATTAGAATTTCAGCTTTCATTTCCTTATGTTTACATATAGATGTGTTTAACAACAACTTATAACATCACACCTTTTTTGAACCCACCCATTTTCAAGTAATCAAAAATATTGGAACATGTGACTGACTGGTGTTTCTTGTTGCCCAGGTGTGCCCTGTTTGATTGTTAAAGCAACTAATAATTCTGAATGTCTACTGTCTAGTAGCAGAATGAATTTAGAAGTCTACAGCAACAGTCTGCTAATTTACACGGAAATGCAGCCAATCTAATTGGGAGGAAATTCATCATGCAGCAATGATCCAAATCACACTGCCAACACAACAGTTATTGCAAGCATTTCCTCATTTGTAAGTTGTTTTGGATAAAAAATGTCTGCTAAATGAATAAATATAAATACAAATAAATACATTTTTACATAAATGTAAGCAAGAAATATGCAACCAAATATTAAGTGTTATTTACTTTGACAGTCTGTACCTATACTTTTGCTCACCTTAAAATTGTGTGGTCTGCCACCAAAGGTGCCATGCTTTAAGTTGTTTAACACATCTAGATGTAAATATCAGGAAATGAAAGCTGAAATTCTGATCCATTGTCTTATATTCATCTTTGTCTTTAGTGTATAGCAAGAATGTCTTTAGTGTACAGGCGCATCTCAAAAAATTAGAATATCATGGAAAAGTTCATTTTTCACGGCTTACAGCTATTCAAATTCTTTATTCTAATATTTGAGATACTGGATTTTTGATTTCCATGTGCTGTAAGCCATAATCATCAAGATTAAAACAAAAGGCTTGAAATATTTCACTTTTATGTGTAATGAATCTAGAATATGTAAGTTCCACTTTTTGAATTAAATTACAGGAAAAAAATTAACATTTCCATGATATTCTAATTTTTTTTTCAGCTGCACCTGTATAGCAAAAACAAACGAATTTGACTTGTCATTCCAATACTTTTGGAGGGGACTGTATATACCTCTATATGCCTCTATGGACAAGCCACCACTGAAAGAAAAACATTTTTATAAATTCAACAACTCAAAATTAAAAATAAAATAAGCAAAAGTATGATAAACTAGCCTATAAAAAAAAAATGCACATAAAAAAAATTGCATCCAAAATTATAAGATGGATTTTGGATCAAGAGATATTTTAGAAGTTGCCAATTAATGAGGGTACAACTCATATTGTTAAATTAAACCAACTTGCAGTGATTAATGTCATAATTACAACTAACTATTCATGCAGCAACATACTTGTCACGATTCCCCCTTGAAGCAGCGTGCTCTAAGCGCGAATGCGCGAGCACCTGCTTTTCCGTTGTTGACTGTAATGACATCTGGACACGTGTGTTTTGTTTATGTTTCTGTCACGTCTCCTCCCTGTTCTGTCATTGGCTGGGATTTCACGTGGGTCTGAATTGCTCTCAGCTGCTAGCGGTTTAGACGCTGATCATGTCCGCATATATACCGCGCGCCTCCCAGCACACAAGGCGGAAGATTAATACTTTAGAGTTAGTCGTAGTCGTAGTCCGCGCTGGATTAGCCGCTTCCAGTCCCTCATCATAGTTCGTTTCTTGTTTTGTTTATCGACCTTGTTTTCCGTGACCACGACCCAGATTCCTGCCTTTCCCCGTGTATGCCTGTTTGCCAATCGCCTGACCTCTTGCATGTTTATGGATTACGTTTTGGATCACGTTTTGGATTTGTCTGCCTGTCTGTCTTTCAAATAAACAACTGTTCATCCTGCACTTGCATCCGTCCTATCTCTGCTCTGTCCCGATTCGTGACAATACTAAACTCCTATTACATTTATTTCAATGCCATCATCTTATTCATAAATCTTCATATTAGTCTTTTTGATATTTCCTTTTTAAATTGTCTCTTGCTTTTATGTTACATCATATTATATTTCACAGCAAAGAAATAAAATGTTATTTCCTTCTTCAGTACATATTTTCTATACCTGAATTTTTATTTTTCTGGCTTAAAGTATGCGAAGAAAACAATTTCACTGCTCTACTGTATATGTGACCAATAAAGACTCATTAAAGGGAAATTCTTGTATTTAAAGGTAGTGGCCTAGACACTATTGGAAAAACCCTGTCTCAGAGTGATTTGTATAATCTGAATGTGAGCCCAGAAAATCGATTTATGCAGCTGCGTAATCTGAGTTTGATGAGTAACTTTCCCCACATAAATATTGCTATAACACTAGGACTAAAGTCCTGTGTATAATATATAAGCCTCAAAAATTGCAGAGTCATCTACATCATCTTTTCTGTATATCTCCTGAAGGTCGTTTGATCTTTGATAACCTGAAGAAGTCGATAGCCTACACTCTTACCAGCAACATCCCTGAGATCTCTCCCTTTCTCCTCTTCATCATCGCTAGTGTTCCTCTGCCTCTGGGCACTGTCACCATCCTCTGCATTGACTTAGGAACTGACATGGTAAGAGACAAACATATACACACACACACATACACAGACTCATTCTTTACACATGGCCCCAGGTACCATCACAATGGTCTGCATTCAGTCTACAAATATGTTTCAGACTGACAGACACAAGATTGCTCTCCCTCAGTCACTTTCTTCGTTTATCTTTCTAGGTCTCTGTCTTCATTTTCAATCCATGAAAGTTGTTTGTCCTCTTTGTGACATAGAGTACAAAGAAACACTTGTTTTGTACGCACACACATTCACACAAATGCACAATTTCTTAATATTGTATTATTGCTGCTGTTCTACTGCTACTTCCTATGGGCAGTGTTGCACATACTTTCTTTCTCTTTTTCTCACTCTCCATCTCTCTCTCTTTTTCTCATCTAGGTTCCTGCCATTTCTCTGGCTTATGAGTCAGCAGAAAGTGACATTATGAAGCGTCAACCCAGAAACTCCAAAACTGACAAATTGGTCAATGAGAGACTCATTAGTATGGCATATGGGCAGATTGGTAAGACACATACTCACACACAAGGGCAAGTCCGTACTTACAAAAAATAAAGAAAGCAGTATTGTTGCATCATTATTGTTCTATTGTGAAATTTTGAGTCAGGTCAAATGGTTCAAATGCTCTTAACCTTTAGAACCCTATGAATTCAATTAGTGGGCATTTTTGTTAGGTCTACTCATGCGATGAACTCCACTTCTCAACCTGTACTGTGGCCTACAAACATGGCCGCCACTGTCTGCAATTCCCAGAACACTCACACATTGACACATTCACTCTCACCTTCGTTTTAATCACACACCCCTGCATCCAATTCACAGCACAATCACAGCCACAGTATAAAAGGACTTTAATTTCATTAACTCCTTGCGAAATATAAGCTTGATTCCTTGTATATCTCTGCTTGGGACCCAGTCTGATCTTGACCCAGTTTTGCGTAGTGTTTTTGATATTGTCCTGCTTCTGATATACTGCTTCTTGATCACCCGACAATTGCCTGTTTTCTGGATCTGATTATTGCCTATATTTTGGATTTGTCTGACCCAATCTTCATAAACTCCTCTACCTGCATTTGCATCTGCCTGCTGTTCCATCACATGACAATATGTAAAGATTCAAGTGACTTCAATTGGTCACTTGTAGGAGAGACATGGATATTTCTGGTGCTGAGAGTGCAATATCGCTTTTACAATGTAACCTTTGTTTCTGGAATGAAGAGATCACCTCTCCACTCCATTACATATTCCATATGCACTGGGAATTGACCCTCTGGGTCTGGTGAAGTGGATACTCTATAAGACACTCCAGCTGTGCCCTATAAAAAAGCCATAGTGGCATGAATTCAGTGCTATATGTCCCAAAGCATCCTCAAGATGGAGAGATAGTCTCTTCACTCAGAGAACAAAGGTTACATTGTAACCAAACGTTCTCTATCATATTGAGATTATCTCTCCACTCTATTACATATTCTATATGTACAGGGAAACTCTGTAAGACACACCATGAAGGGACGGTGCAATTAACAAACAAACTATGTACAATATTTACAAATTGACAGTCTCATGCCAGGCATGAGACACTACCAACAGCTCACCTCCCTTGCAAGATGCCAGAATGGAGGGGGAAAAATGAGAGGCCTTACCTGTCACCTTGCCTGATGCAAGGATGACACCACGGCTGAACCTGAGACGACAGCCTAGATGACATGTTCATTTCTGGTTGCTCCCAGCACCAGCTCTCCAAAAGAGGGACTTGCTGCAACATTCATGCCTGTAAAATTTAGTAAAGGTAATGGTAGATGATCACATGGCTACCCCACAAATCTTCTACAGAGAGGCAACCTGCCATAAGGCCCATGAGATTTCAACCCCTCGTGTTGAGTGTGCTCTCAGTCCTAGCAGTGGTGGCCCATCTGTTTCCTGATAGGCCAGCTGGATTGTCTCCACAACCCAATAGGGTAGCCTCGCCTTAGATAGTGGCTTGCCCCAACATTCTTTTTTTAAAGCATACAAATAGCTCATCAGTTTTGTGAACACCTTTTGTGTTTTAGATACACTGTGTGTCCTCTCTGGGCAAATTATTGACTGTTTTCTTTCCATCCCCTCACAGTTTTGTTAAACAAGAAATTTATGAAGCTCAACAGACTAATTTAGGTGTGGATCAGACAACACTACTGAAAGAAAACCCTTGGCGTGAAACTACAGCAGCTTTGATGAATTGAGAGAGTCTGGAGTTCCCCTGTTAGATAATTTTTTACTTTAATTACAGCGGGGGGGAATAAGTATTGGATGCATCAGAATTTTTTTTAGTAACTATATTTCCTATGAGGCTATTAACATGAAATTTTCACTAGACATTAGTATTAATTCAAGAAATCTGGAAATATAAATAATTCACAACATAAATAAATTGGTTTCAGAGGGGGGGAAAGCGTTATAATGGCCCTGTCAATCACCTGACTTGAATCCAATTGAACAAGATTTAAAGACAATGTTTAGAAGAATGGGCCAAAACTACACCTGAATACTGCAGCCATTTAATTTCTTCATACAGGAAGTGTCTTGAAGCTGTCATTACAAAGTCTTCACCACTAAATATTAAATAAATTTCAGTTAGCGTGTTCAATATTTTTTTTTCTTCCTGTGCCAATCCCCTTTATTACACATACTTTTATTTATGTAGTGAATTCTTTATATTTTCGGATTTCATGAGTTAATACTGATGTCTGGTGAAAATTTCATTGCATATGATTGAGGATAGTATGCACAGTGTTTTTTGAGATCCATTCAGCCTAGCCATTCACTAATGACATCTATAACTTTGTTACAGAAATGTGGCCCATTGTCACTGTAGATTTTTACAGGGATTCCCCACCTAGGAATGATTTCATTCACCAATATTTTAGCTACTGTAGCATCATCAGCTTTCCCAGTTGAGAAGGCCTCTACCCATTTTGACCAGCTGTCTACAATCACCAGACAGTATTTTTTTGCTTGACATGGAGTCAATTCAATGAAATCCATCATTGAGTAATAATTATTCAAATGGTCCTTCTGGTTTATGGAAGTTCAAGGTTGGTGGTTTTATGTTCCCCAGTGAATTAAATTTAGCACAGGTGAGACAGCGTTCACAAAAAATTTTTGAGTAGGTGGTGAAACCTATAGTATAGAAATGTTTGTTTATCTTTTGTACCATCTCTCCTCTTGAGACCCCATGGCTCAATTTAAAGCATAAGGAAAGTATACTTTAGGTAAAACAGGTTTCTTATCAGGCTTATACCAAACATTATGCTGAAGTGTGCAATTGTGTTTTTTCCACATCATTTTTTCTTGGGGAGTTCATTTGGACTTCATCAATTTGAGGAATGGTTAATTGTTTCAAGAGTACATTTTATAAAGAGATTGCAAATAATGAAGAAGCAGCCGTTTTGCTTCCTCATCAGCAAACGCATTTCCCCTTGAAATCACATCCATGTTTTTGGTGTGAGCCTGGCATTTATGAGCAGATGATAAGAATTGAGTCTTTTATTGCAACAAAAGCACTGAAACCACATGTGGGACCAATAGTTTCAGTTCCTTAAAAAGTACAAGCAGTGCTGAGGCCTCGACACATAAAGCGGATGCAATGACAGCGTGTAAACATGCTGGCATTGCTCGTGCCACTGGATTTGGCTTGGTGGAAAAGTAAGCCACTGGAAGTAAATTAGCACTGTGTGTTTGCAGAAAAATAGAAGTCATGAAGCCAAACAGCCAAACAGTTTGAACAAAAGGTTTGGACATATCAGGTAATCCCTGAGTGGGTGCGGAAACCAACTGTGTTTTTAGGTCCAGAAAGGCTTTTTCAGCCTCTGGAGTCCAGATTATTTTATCAGTTATCAGTTTATCAGAGCCAAATTGCAGAAATTAACAGCTTCAACTCTAGGATGTTGGTGGGTTTCCTCAATGAACTGCTTGCTTCAGGTCCTTCCACAACATTTCTACTGGATTTAGGTCAGGTCTTTGACTTGGCCATTCCATAACAAAATGTATTCTTCTTTAACCATTATTTACTATTTCTATGCTTAGAGTCATTGTCTTATTGCATGACACACTTTCTCTTGAGATTCAGTTCATGAACAGCTGTTCTGAAATTTTCCTTTAGAAATTGCTACTTCAGAGTTCACTTTTCCATCAACCATGGCAAGCCATCCTGGCTCAGATGCAGCAAAACAGGCCAAAACCATGATACTACCACCACAGTGTTTCATAGATGGGATAAGGTTCTTATGCTGGAATGCAGTGTTTCTTCTTATTTAAACCAAAAAGTTCTATTTTGGTCTCATGCATCCAAAACATTTTTTTCCAATAGCCTTTTGGTTTGTCCACACAATCTTTAATAATCTTGAATATTAACATTAGCCAATGTGAAAGAGGCCTTTATTTGCTTAAAAGTTACCCTGGGTTCCTTTGTGACCTCATGGACTATTACACACCTTGCTCTTGGAGTGATCTTTGTTGGTCGACCACTCCTTGGGAGGGGAACAATAGGCTTGAATTTCCACTGTTTGTACAAAATCTGTCTGACTGTGGATTGGTGGAGTCCAAACTATTTAGAGATGGTTTTGTAACCTTTTCCAGCCTGATGAGCATCAACAACTCTTTTTTTGCAGTTCTCAGAAACCTCTTTTGTTCATGCCATGATACACTTCTACAAACATGTGTTGTGAAGATCAGACTGATAGATCCTTGTCATTTAAATTAAACAGGGTGCTCACTTACATGAGATTGTCATATCATAGATTGAAATCACCTGACTCTAAATTTACCTTCAAATTAATTGCTAATCTTAGAGGTTCACATAATTTTGCCACTCACAGGTATGTAATATTGAATTATTTTCCTCAGTAAAATGACCAAGTATAATATTTTTGTCTCATTTGTTTAATTGGGATCTCTTTATCTACTTTTAGGACTTTTAGGATCTAATTTTATGGCACTCAATGGCTGGTCCAGTGGCCCTTGAGGCCCCAGCCTACCCCAGCCTAGGTGGTAGGCATCTGTTGATACTAGCTGCCAAATGCATACTGGGCCCAGCATACTGCCTCTTGCCATTTTCACCCCATGCTTCCACCAGCGGAGCGCTACCATGAGACCAGCAACTTTGTTGACCAAGTTTTCTCAGTAAGTAACCCTAGACAGAAGAGGCATCACTGCACAGGTCACATGTGTAGAAGTGCAAGTGGCACAACCTATGCTGTGGCTGCCATAAGGCCCATTAGATGGAAACACAACCCCCAGTTGACACTTGCCCCTACTTGAATGTGAGAGAGGCAAGCTTTGATTGCCTCCTGTCTGTCTCAGGTCAGAGTCACAATTGCATTTCTGGAGTCCAAATTCAGACCCAGAAACTGAGTGACTTGAGATGGCTCTAACTTGCTCTTCTTCATATTTAGATGAAGACCTAAGTGTTTGATATGCTCCACAAGCACAGACATGTCCTTCAGACACATTTTTTCAGTTGGGGCACAGACCACCCAATCATTTAGATAATGCAGAACCCTGATAGCTAGAAGGTGAAGTGGGGCATGGACTGCATCCATACACCTTGTGAATATCTGGGGTACCAAAGACATGCTGAGTGGGAGGACTCTGAATTCGTAGGTCCTGTCCTTTTGACTGAAACCCAGAATGTTCCAGTGTCCACCTCAGATTGGTATCTGGAAATAGGCATCTTTGAGAATGACACTAGCAAACCATTTGCCTTTGCTTATTGTCTGTTATACTCTTGGAACTGCCAGTATCTTGCATTTCAGGGGCTGAAGGTAGTTGTTTAGTCCCCTGAGGTACAAGATTGGGTGTAGTTCCCCATCTAGATTGGGTATAAGGAAATAATGAGAGAAAAATCCAGCCTGTTGGTCTCCTTTCCCCACCTCGTTGATGGCCCCTTTTTTGAAGACTTCAATAATCTGTCCTTGCAACATTTGTGTTATTGGTCTACTACTTTAGATCACAGATGATCCCTTGTCAGAGGAGATACCTGGGAAAACTGCAACCAATACCCCTGGGTCATAGTTGAAGGGACTTTGCCTCAGGTTGTCCCAAGCTGTGACCCTTGCCAATGGAAGCGAAGGCAGCCCAAATCTGGCACATTATCAGGAGCAAAGTGGTGGGTACACTTGGCCCGTCCCATCATCCCTCTTTTTACCCTGTCGCTGACTCAAGCTGAGGTCTCAGGTCTTCGGGACCCCACTGGAGTTGGTCTGGGAAATCCAAAGGCTGGGTCTGTTTAGGTCTGTATCTGCTTCTATGCTGACCATATGTGCTTGAGAGCTCCCTAGCATAGCAACACACCTCTTGGGCCTGCTGCTATAGGCGGAGTCCGTCTGACCTAAACATGCTAGAAGGCTCAACAGACAGTCTAGAGATACAGTCACGGTCATCCAGCTGGAGTCGAGACTGTGACAATCACAAGTGATGCCTCGCCACTCAAAGACATGCCATGGCTATCCCTGCTGCCTATTCTTTCATAACTACTGGCAGAAGGATGGAAACCTGCCTAAGCTCGTCCAAAACACTATATGGCGCCTGCTCTTCATGAGCTTTATGACCAGCTCCCACAGGAGTAATAAGAGAATGGCATTTGCCAACTTAGTCTGAACCGCCATGGCTTTGTGCATATTAGACAGCAAACCATCCATCACTCTGCAGTTTTTATTAGGGTAACCAACCTTGCCCAAAATAGACTTGGGAGAAGGCGTTGCAAAGGTTGTAATGGTTTGGTCTGCTGAAGGCAACAGCCCACATCCAATTTTTTCTGCTCCAGCCACATTCCCCAGTGGTGGCAAGTTGTTTTTTCTGCCAAACCACAATGGGGTGGACAAAGGACATGATTAGTGCCCAAATAGTTTTGAAATTAATATGACAGACACTTATAGAGCCCTGCCATAACTACAGCATAATGCCATTGGTAACTTGTGAAGCATGCCTTGCAGGTGATCAACTTCATCTGCGCTGTATAGCTGCGGCAAGGAATGAGGCTACAGTTGGGGGATGTACACCTCCTGTCTTTGACACCTGTATGCCTACCAGACCAATAATAATACAATCATACAGGGGATGCACAGTATTGTAGCAAGCCTATACTCAGTTCATTTGGAACCTACAGCAGAGTAAAAGTTCTTTTTTTTGTGAACAGCCAGACAGAAGTAGGGGCTTTGGGTCAGGAAACGTTGTGCATGATTGTTTAAATCTATGACTGTATGTCTGCCCATTGCTGTCACTGGTATGCAGAGACAGTGTTACATAGCCCCATTCTATTCAAACAGACCATAGTCTCTGTGCTCACAACCCATTAGATGGGGACTGGGGGTAACTCAAAATTGTATGTGGCAGGATTATCTGTATACAGGGGCAGGGGCAGACTGGTTTTTGCTGGGAGTGCATACATTAGTAAAAATGTTCCATAGAGGTGTGGAATGTCTGTTTCTGACATAAAACAGTGATTCCACAGTGGGATCTGGACTTGGTGCAAAGCAGTTTGTGCAATTACCATATGAACAAATGGAAGATTCAAACATAAAATGTCTTTTACTTAAGACAGCTTTTTGCTAGCTATCACTACAGCCAGGTAAGTCTTGAATTGCATTTCTTAATGATGTGGAATGTCTCCCACTGTCATGCGAAACAATGGTCGAACTCTAGCATGAATCCAACATTAATAAATCGATCAACCTATCTGCCTACCTATCTGAGAATGTGCCCAGGGCTACTCTGTGTCCAGTGAGGGCTCTCAATTGTTATGTGGAATTCATTGACGAGCTGTTGGTGTGCTTTGGGGAACACCATCAGAGGGCTCTGCTGTGTAAAGCCAGGTTAGCCTATTGGGTAAAGGAAGTAATTGCAAAAGCATAATTGAGGACAGGTAAAGAGGTGCGATTTTCCATTAAATGCCATGCATGCTATGGCTACTTCAAGGGAGTGTGATTTTATATGTTGAATGTTGCCTTATTGTAACCCACATGCTCTGTGTTGAGTTTGAGAAATTCCTCTCCTTAGTAAGAAGTATCACTGATACTTACTATTTTACTTTACTATTTATGAGTGCTGTCTTATATTATCTAGCAAGGTCTGCCCTTGGGAAATCTAAAGAACTTTAAAATACAACCCCCACTATTTCCAAGGCCACCTGTGTCCCTCAGTTTGATAAGAATGGTTAGAGGACAAGCATGACATAGCAAGTGATTTTTATCAACTCCACATTTAAAGTCATAGGTGATGACTTTGCTATTAGTTCTTGGCAAAGAAACAAGTAATAGTACTCAGCAAGGAAACAAACAAATGGGAAAACTCGACTAGTTCTACTAAAATCCACACTGGCTGTGCTTCACTCAGTCTTAGAATCATGGTTACATTTGTAAACTTGTGTAATCCCAAAACATAACTGTGTTGAACAAGTAGTGCAAGTATGATACAATCTATGTTCTACAGATGGATAACACGTACCAAAAAGTGCCTTAGTAAGGTGATCCCTCATACCCTATGGATATGGGCATTGTATTCTGACTGATTATCGGATAAAGCTGATCACTCAGGATACTTTGTTTTAATTTGCAGTACCTCTTCCATTTACATTTATGGTGTTTGGCAGACGCCCTTATCCAGAGCAACTTACAGACGTGCTTTGAAGTCTCTATCAATAAATACATCATGATACTGGTTTACTAGGTCACTGACTAAGAATACCATCAGTCTAAAAACTTTATTGGGGAGGTAATATAGTACAAAAACCACACAAACAGCATGCTAATTTAAGTCATTCCCTCTAATTGGAAAAGTTAACCCAAACCATGACAGCAAAATGCTCCCCACACCATAATAAAGTGAACATTTTCCCTTTGTCACCTGTCTATACTAATTTGTGTGTATGTGTAGGTATGATTCAGGCCCTGGCTGGGTTCTTTACCTACTTTGTGATACTGGCGGAGAATGGATTTCTGCCTTATAGACTTCTGGGATTGCGAATTGACTGGGATGACCGCAATGTCAATGATCTTGAGGACAGCTATGGACAGCAATGGGTACACGCAGTTATGCACATATGCACATTCTAGTTATACAGACCTACAGACACATTCTCTTCCAGACATAAAATCACTGCTGGAGGTATACAATATGCAACCTAATCTCACAGAATAAATGTTCGTATGCAACGTATTTACATCACTTTCTATACATTGAAGATCAATGTTCTGGCACAAGCGTACATTACATGGCAGTGTATCAAACATTCACACAAAATACTCTGAATTAGACATTCTGCACCAATATATTTTAAGCAAGCTAACCTTTACCACTACACTATTTGAATAAGATCAATATGAAATAAATAATTTAACCTTTTTTTTTTAAACATAATGAGCATAATGAGAGGGTGATAATCATATTGTGCCTTCAGATCTATCTGGAGACTTTCTGAAAGGCTATTAATGCCATTGTCACTAGAAAATTTCCTTGTGATGCCTCATCTTGGAATAATTTCCATAAAATCACAAGATTTTGAGCTACTGACAGAGCTTCTGCATGTCTAGATGGGAAACACTCAACCCATTTTGAAAACATGTCAATAATTGGCAAACAATACTGATTCCCTTGGTATGCTGTGACTTTGATGAAATCCATCAATAAATGATCATATGGTCCAGCTGACTGAAGGTGTGCAGCCATAATATGCAAATGAAACATTTTGGTAACACTTCACAGTATTGTTCAACTCATGGGTAACTATGTATGAATCAAGCAGGAAATAATTAGTAGTTCTTCATTACACTTATTTTTGTTAAATATTAGTTGATTACTCAGTAAGTAAGCTAGTAGGAGTTCATTATTAACTAAGCTATAATTACTTACATTTCTCCTGCATAGTTAGAACTCCTAGCTTTGGCTATTTTATAAAAACTAGTGATTTATTACTGATCACATCGACATTAATTCTTACCTTACAAGGAAGCCTTACCTTCCTCCCAGAGCTGTGCTACCTAATATACCTTAACCTATTCCAGTACTAGTGTCTATCAGTTATTATAGTTCTAAAACTAAACAAAAACTGATTGTTTTTATAAATGTTGTTATTATTAAGAGTTATTATATGTCCCCTAAAAGGAGCACAGGGTTGGAGTGCTGTTTTTATTTAGCCAGTCAAGGTCTAAAGAAAGAGATGAACAACAGTAACCTACAAAAGTACATGGCTGTAATGTAGCAATGAAAAACAAATATTCTCCAATAACATAAAAATGTTGTAAATATTTTTTTTTAAATAATAAAACACTAATGTTTCAGTAATTAGTAATAAATTACCATGTGTAGTACTGTTGTAAATCATCATTAACTCCTGAACACAGTAACACGTTAATCATTAGTAATTATTTTCCACGTGTTTCACTTTACACTATTGTTCCATGTCATCATTAATGCATTTCACTTTATTACATTGGCTTGAAAGAGCCAACATTCTGTTCCTCTTTATTATTATTATTATTATTATTATTATTATTATTATGTTTAAAAAATTGTACCATCTTCACAGGTCGCAGTTTTTGATGTAGAGCTACATCTTTCGCCACAGGCATAGATCTCATATGTGAAGGAGTGCTTGTGCTTTTAGGAAATATTGGAAAGTTGACGTGTACCAATGCTCTGAAGTGGGGCATTTGTTCATAGGGAAATGGTTGGGGTGCTTTTATTCATTAGATCGTGCAAACCAGACTGCAGGATTTAAAGACATGAAACTCAATCATTGTGTAGTACATGGGGAATCTAGCAACACCCTAGTAACCAACTGGATTATCATAGAAACCTGCTACCAACACCATAGCAACCACCTAACAACAACCTAGCAACCAGCTGAGATCATATAGAAACCTCCTAGAAACAACAACCTGGAACTCCAAACATCTAACTAACAACACCCTAGCAACCAGCTGGACCACAATAGCAACTAATTAACACCATAACAACTAGCAACTGACTAGCTACAGCCTTGCAACCTACTGGTATCATATTGAAACCTTCTATAAACACTGCAGCAACCACATAGGACCCGATAACAGCCTCCTAGCAAACACCCTAGCAACTATCTGAGTTTCCTTAGTAACAGCTTCCTAGAAAACACCCTAGCAACTATCTGAGTTTCCTTAGTAACAGCTTCCTAGAAAACACCCTAGCAACTATCTGAGTTTCCTTAGCAACCGACTAACTACAGCATTGTAACCAACTGGGATCATATTGAAACCTTCTAGAAACACCATAGCAACCACATGTGAACCCATTCCAGCAACCTAGCAATACCATCAGCTGGGATTACCTAGCTTCCACTACCATACAAAATGGCTAGCATAGCAGTGACTTAGTAGCACCCTTACTACTGGTTGAGTTAGTCTAGTAATCATCTTCCTACACTTTACTAAACAACCTAGGGCTGCACGATTTGGAGAATAATTCTAATTGCGATTTTCTGATCAAAATTGCAATTTGTAATTTAAAATGCGATTTACTATTATTTAAGAAAATAGCTACAGGTTTATTGTGGTGGTTTGCACAGCATCAAAGAAAGACCAAGCATAATCACAAATTTATCTTCTAACACTACAATAAACAAACAAAACAATGCAATTTCTAGTTCTACTGTTTATTTAAAACCACTTCAAAATTGTGGCATTCTTTTTTTCAAATAAAGCTGGCATGATGCAAGCATCTGTCATGATTAATCAAGCAAATAACTACAGTATCTAGAATAAAGTTAAATAAACTTAAATATGAATAAAATCTTAAACTTTTAAGAACACAAATACACTGTAAACAATTCTACATCAGTAAAACACTTACCATAACCTAAATTAAGGTTACAACAATGATGGCAAAAGTTTTTGCCATTTAAAGTGCAAAGTTCATGAATAATTTTGAGACCAAAAAGCTAACAAGAAAACGTTCACGTCTTGATTGCGTCACATTTTCCGTTGTTCAGGGTAATGTGCTTAAAGATTTATTGACAAAAAGAGCAGCATATCCACTCTCTCTGGTTTGAGGCATGACAGTTGACATGTTACTATATTGCCTTCTGCACTGAAGAGTCTTTCTGACGGTGTGCTTGTGGCAGGAACACACAGGTATCAGGAAGCCAATCTGCTCAACCTGGAAAAGTTAACCTGGTGCTGTTTCCCCCAGGCCAGGGGATCCTCTTCTAGCCACCTAGTGCATCTTTCAATCCAGAAGTGATGTTTTCTCCCGTATAGTCAATTGGAAAGTATGATGTTTGTAAACAATGACTCTTTAATTCAAAATCCACACGTAGGAAATGAACAGTGAGGCTCTGATATGGTTCAGTCATCCTGCTGGACCACATGTTAGTTGCTGTCAATTAATATTCCACATCTTTCAGCTCAGCTTCAACCTTCTTCCTGCACGTATCGTACAGTTTTTGAATGGCTTGAGTAAAGAACATATCATAGGGAAAGTGAGGTATTTTATCGAGCGTTACAATAAGATTCTTAAAACCATCTTTTGGGTGAGCGTTAATCAGCACCATCTTTTTAGCCATGTAACTTGTTATGGTGTCTGTTATTTCGCAGTACCTTCGTGAAGATTTGTCAAAGGGTGTGCCACTTTCTAATGCTTGAAAAATTGAAGTTTTCTTGGAAGTCAGTCGTGGTGATTTCGACCAATCCATGTGTTCACCAGTGGACCTTCTGGCCATGCATTCATCATAGATGTGTCTGTGATACTTCTGCATGTGTTGTTACAGGTTGCTTGTGTTGCCTCATGTGGTCGACACAGGCATTCGGCAGGTTTTACAAAGTACTTGCCTTTGAAGTACGTCAGAACATTGAAATCCAAAATAAATTCCAAATATATGTGGTGCTTTTTTTTTTTTTTAGGTATCAAGTTGTCGGCAGGACTTTACTCTTCTACAGACACACTTTGTTGTGGAGTTGTACCGCTCCTGCTCATCTTTTCCAAATGACGTTCTTGGCTCATTCGCTCAGCATGTGCAGTGTTAATGTCCCCAATTGGTTAAACTCTGCAGCAAACGTAAAATGCTCAGGAAGCAAATCATCAGTGACTACGTGGATGCTTGTTCCCATATTTGATAGCCCTTAATTAAAATAATTGCAACTCTTGCAATTTTAAAATTGGCTGCATTTTAGCATTTATAACCAACATTTCTACCATTTTACCCTTTACATATTACTTTTAGCAATTTACCCTTTACATGCTTAACTGTTACACATTTTCAACATTTTTAAATCAATGACAATAAAACATTGTAATATCCTTTACCACTTTTAGCATGTTTAGCGGGCTCTGTCAAGCCAACATCAAAGTTTGTTCATGAACTTTAGCCATCTAGTTTTTTAAAATCATAACTATGTAGTTCAAATGCATACAACATTAAGTGACTTGGAGCTGATATAATGGTACAAAGCAGTGCTGACAATTTAGTTATAGTTTAATTAGCTGAAACAGTTAAATAAGATAATAATAATAAGCAGAAACAGAACAAACTGTAACATCCCGATTATTCCCATGACGTGGGATTCAACGTCTTTTTTTTTTTAATGCAAAAACTCAAATTACTTCCTCTTTACTAACACTTCTCACTTCATAGGGTGTGATTTATACTGTGAGTGTCACTTGAGTGTCACGACTTCCCCTTTAAGCAGCGTGCTGCAGAGCATGTGAATGCATGTTGCCAAGCATGGTGCGCGAGCACCTGCTTTT
This sequence comes from Ictalurus punctatus, assembly GCF_001660625.3. Taxonomy (NCBI): domain Eukaryota; kingdom Metazoa; phylum Chordata; class Actinopteri; order Siluriformes; family Ictaluridae; genus Ictalurus; species Ictalurus punctatus. Next base: position 11,813,843 of record NC_030435.2, read on the forward strand.
TCGTTGTTGACAATCGTGACATTTGGACACGTGCATTTGTTGTGTTTTGTTATGTCTCCTCCCTGTTCTGTCATTGGCTATTGTTTCACATGTGTCTGAATTGCCCTCAGCCGTCAGCTATTACGAGGCTGATTATGTTTGTATATATACCGTGCGCCTCCCAGCACACAGCGCGGAATATTGGATAGATTAGATATTTCATTTACATTCCTTACCATAGTCATAGTCCATGCTGGTTTCTCTGCTCCCAGTCTCTCGCGATTGTTTATGTTTCATGTTTGGTATATATCGACACTGTATCCCGTGACCGTGATTCCTGCTTTGTCCTGTGTATGCCTGTTTTCCGATCATCTGACCTTTTGCATGTTTCTGGATTACATTATTGGATTACATTTTGGATTTACCTGCCTGTGTCTCTCTCATTAAAACTGTTAACCTGCTATTGCATCCCTCCTTATCTCCGTTGCGTCACGATACGTGACAGAATATTCCGCCGTAACACGGGTGCAGGGAGTTCATGATGCGGTTCGGGGAAGCGAGGGTCGAGCTAGAACAATTTATTTTTATTTTTTTGGGGGGAGGGGTTGGTAAGTCTGGCAGGCAAACCTGCCCTGCCGTTTACCCACTACTACAGGCAAGCTCATGCAGAGCCCCAGCCGGAGGTTAACCTGGCGACCTCAGAGCTCGAACCTGAGACCCACGAGGTGGACTCATCTGCCGAGCTCCAGCTAGAGGTCAACAGGGAGGCCCTAGCACCAGAGCTCCAGCCTGAGGTTCAGGAGGGGGTCTCGGTGCCACAGATCCACTGTAAAGCCCAGTTATTGTCCCAAGGGTCTGTTAACACGGACAACCAAGCCCTGCTCACGTCCAAGTCTGCCAACATGGCCGACCAGGTTCTGCTCAAGCCTAAGTCTACTGACATGGGCGACCAAGTTCTTCTCAAGCCCAAGTCTACTGACACGGCCGACCAAGTTCTGTTCAAGCTCAAGTCTACTGACACGGCCGACCAAGTTCTGCTCAAGCCCAAGTCCTCTGACACGGCCGACCAAGTTCTGCTCACGTCCAAGTCTGCTGACTTGACCAACCAAGTGTCTGCTGAACAGAACAACAAAGCTCAGCCCACGTCCAAGTCTGCTGACCTGACCAACCAAGTGTCTGACACGAACAACCAAGCTCTGCTCATGTCCACGTCTGCTGATCTGACCAACCAATTTATGCTCCCGCCGGAGTCAGAAAATACGTTCGACCAAGTTCTGCTCACACCCGAGTTTGCTGAAACAGACAACCAAGTTCAGCCTGCAGGCTCTGCTGAGTACGTCACTCTGCTTTCCTGTTCAGCCTAGGATGTCTCTCCACTTTCCTGCACTGCTAAATACGTCGCTCTGTTTTCCTGTTCAGCCGAGGACGTCGCTCTGTTTTCCTGTTCAGCCGAGGACGTCCCTCTGCTTTCCTGTTCAGCCGAGGACGTCACTCTGCTTTCCTGTTCAGCCGAGGACATCACTCTGCTTTCCTGTTCACCCGAGGACGTCACTCCGCTTTCCTGTTCAGCCGAGGACGTCGCTCCGCTTTCCTGCAGCGCTGAGTACAGCGCTCTGTTTTCCTGCCCAGCCGTGGATGTTCCTTTCCTTTCCTGCTCTGCTGAGAACGTCGCTCTGCTTTCCTGCACTGCGGAGCCCGTCGCTCTGCTTTCCTGCTCTGCTGTGAACGTCGCTCTGCTTTCCTGCTCTGCTGTGTACGTCACTCCGCTTTCCTGCAAGGCTGAGGACGTCGCTCCGCTTTCCTGTTCAGCCGAGGACGTCGCTCCACTTTCCTGTTCAGCCGAGGACGTCGCTCCGATTTCCTGCACTGCTGAGAACATCGCTCCGCTTTCCTGCACTGCTGAGAACCTCGCTCCACTTTCCTGTTCCGCCAAGGACGTCTCCCTGCTTTCCTGTTCAGCCGAGGACGTCTCTCCGCTTTCCTGCTCAGCCGAGGACGTTCCTCTGCTTTCCTGCTCAGCCAAGGACGTTCCTCTGCTATCCTGTTCGGCCGAGGACGTCACTCTGCTTTCCTGCTATGCTGGGAACTTCGCCCCGCTTTCCTGTTCTGCCAAGGACGCCACTCTACTTTCTTGCTCTGCCGTGAACGTCGCTCTGCCTTTTTGTTTGTGCTACAAACACTGTGCGGTCTCCTGGTTCTGTTTGGGACGTTTTGCCCAGGGGGCCGGGGCCGCCAATGGAGATGGATGTTTCATGGCACTCCGGTAGAAGTGCCCTTGGAGGGGGGGTTGTCACGACTTCCCCTTTAAGCAGCGTGCTGCAAATCATGTGTATGCACGCTGCCGAGCATGGTGCGCAAGCACCTGCTTTTTCGTTGTTGACAATCATGACATTTCGACACATGCATTTGTTATGCTTTATGTCTCCTTCCTGTTCTGTCATTGGCTATTGTTTCACGTGTGTCTGAATTACCCTCAGCCATCAGCTATTACGAGGCTGATTATGTTTGTATATATACCGCGCGCCTCCCAACACACAGCGCGGAATATTGGATAGATTAGATACTTCGTTTACAGTCCTTACGATAGTCATAGTCCTTGTTCATGCTGGTTTCTCCGCTCCCAGTCTCTCGCGATTGTTTGTTTCACGTTTGGTATATCGACCCTGTATCCCGTGACAGCGACCTTGATTCCTGCTTTGTCCCGTGTATGCCTGTTTGCCGATCATCTGACCTTTTGCATGTTTCTGGATTACGTTATTGGATTACATTTTGGATTTACCTGCCTGTGTCTCTCTCAATAAAACTGTTAACCTGCGATTGCATCCGTCCTTATCTCCGTTGCGTCACGATACATGACATTGAGATTCAACCAAAAAGATTAACTCTACTGATCAAAATTTATAATGATATACAAGTAGTTTGAACTATATGGATGTGTATAAACAACACATTGAAACTTATTACAAATAACTGAAGTGTAACTGTACGTTATTGTTGTCCATTTCTTTCTTAACCAGTGGCAAAATAAAAACAACACTCTGACATTGTGCTCCTTTGAGTAGAACTATAATAACATATACACATTAGACTCTGAGGTATTGGAATAGGTTAAGGTATATTAGGTAATAGAGTTCCAGGAGGAAGGTAAGGTTTAACTATTAATGTTGATGTGAACATTAATTAACCACTAAATATTTTACAAGAGCCATAGTTAGCTAGTAGTTCTGCAGGAGAAATGTAAGACTCTAATTACTTTTGAATTGAACAGTATTGTAAAGTGTTAACAAAATGATTTGTTTGTATCTTACTACAGCACACCCTCAGCCAGATGGACCATTTGATCATTTATTGATTTTGATATTCCATAGAACTCACCATGCCAAAGGATTTATTATTGTTTGCCAATCATTGACATGTTTTCAAAATGGGTTGAATGTTTCCCATGTAGACACGCAGAAGCTCTGTCAGTAAAAAAATCTGGTGAGAGAAATTATTCCAAGAAGGGGCATGATGAGGAAATTATCTAGTGACAATGGCATTGATAGTCTATCAGAAAATCTCCAGATAGATCTGAAGGCATAATGTGATCATCTCCCCTCATTATACATGTTATGTTTAAAAAGAAATATATGTAGAAGTAATCTATTTTTGAATATTATTGGTGTTCCAAATCCATTGTTAGTTTGTAATAATAAATCAGATACAAATAGTAAGAGCTCCCCTCCATTGCACAAGTTGGTAAGGCCCAAAAATTGCCTCACAGTACAATGCTTGATTACTGCTGTTTGACTGGGAGAGGGCACAGGTAGCTTTGAAGATGAAGAGAAGCGCTGCCTAGCAGACTATTTTACATTGCTGTTCAGAAGTGTACAGTAAAAAATAATAAAGCATGAACTCAGAAGGAGGTAGGATAATATGCTTTAATCTAGCTAATGACACTCCACATATGTTGTTGCCAGCTAGCTAATTAATTGCAGTTGAGCTATAAATATAAATATAAGTTGGCGAAAAACAGCCTTATGTTATGTTAGCTTTTTTTTTATATATATTTTTTTATAGTTCCCATTATCATCAACAACAAGGTTGTTCACACTGGATGTCATGTTCACACTGTGCACTACAGTGGAAATTTTCGATGAAACAATCAATTGATCATAAATGCTTGTGGATGATTAGACAGATGGATGGATGGATGGATGGGTAGAACTATAGAAAGATAGATAAGCAGAGGGAAATTATGTAATGACACTGTAGATATAACAAAGCTTATATTTAATTTAAAAAATAAATAAATATCGGGACACATACACATTCACAATTCAGTTCAAATAGAAACTGAAACTAAACTAAGCTGAAATTGAAAAATACAAACAAAATAAAAACTAGCAATATTTTTTTTAAATATATTAACCGTGCACTGTTGTAATCCTCTTTGTAGTACACCAAGTGAGCCAGGGAAAGATACAGGTACTTGTTCCCATTAAAGAGCAGCATGGCTATTAGCCTTCTGGATGAGAGTTTCTTTTTTTCTGAATAATTTAATTATATAGGCTAAATTCACCAATTATCTCAATGAAAACAGGTAAAAAAATTTTTTAAATGTCCTGGCCACAAAGCAAAGTTTGAAGGAATTAATAGCCATTTTCTGTACTTTTGAGGCAAAAGCAATTAGAAAATAACTACCCAGGAACCAAAAATGTGTTAAATAGTGTTATCCAGATTATCCACATGCAGATATCCATGAAAACACAGGCATACTAACACACTTGTACATTGATTTGAAAGTAAATGCACAGTAGCAGTAAAATTGTATTACTTAATTCTGTTTGTGCTCTTTTGTGTTTCTTTTTATTATTCAGACCTATGAGCAGCGCAAGATTGTAGAATTCACTTGTCACACATCCTTCTTTGTGAGCATTGTGGTGGTGCAGTGGGCAGACCTCATCATCTGCAAAACACGCAGAAACTCCCTTTTTCAGCAGGGCATGAAGTATGTGGTGTGAGAATGTATGAGAGAAAGAGATGTGCATGTATTGGGGAAACAAACAAATTAACTCTTTTTAAAAATTTGAAAAGATTAGATACTTTGTTCTTTTGAGAACATTTGTATGCTTGTCTCAAGACTGTTATTCACACAGAAGAAGATTTTTAGTGTCAGTCCTGATGGAACCCCATTTAATTTCCTGTCCTTTAGAAATAAGATTCTGATCTTTGGCCTGTTTGCTGAGACAGCCCTTGCTGCCTTCCTGTCCTACTGCCCTGGAATGGATGTTGCTTTGCGCATGTACCCACTCAAGTAAGACAGACAGACAGACTCTCTCTCTCGCACTCACTCACTCACACACACAAATACACACTTTGTACTTTATTACTACCTTTGGTTTATGTATTGCAGTACCTAAATAATATCGGGCCTAATCCCAACTCTAGTCCTAACCTTGGTAGCTGAAATTAAATCTTTTGTCTCTTTTTATTTTTCTTTCAAAATTTCAAAAATTGTCCACGTAATGTAAAAAACAAATTTCTTCATGGAGGCCAGTTACATTTTCCCACATTTTCCTTTTTACAAAGTAAAAATGGTACTGTATATTGATCACACACACACTTGGCATACAGTTACTGACCAAAGTTGCGTTCCCCATATAAATAATCATAGCACAAAAAAAATCTTCCTTATGTATTTGAATGACTCTTATGAACACACTATACCATTTTATGAATATCACTTAGATACAATGACTCAGAAATGCAGAACATCTCAATTTCTCACCCTCTTCTTTTTTTCCCCTCACGCTCTGTCTCTCCATTCTACTTTCCCTCTTTTTAGGGTCTACTGGTGGTTCTGTGCTCTTCCATACAGCCTGCTCATCTTTATCTATGATGAAATCCGCAAATTAATTCTGAGGAGGAGGCCAGGGGGTGAGTGAATCGAACATGATTAATATGAGTTCTACTTGCTTTCATTTCAGATGTAAATGGTCTGCACTTATATAGTGCCTTTTAATCTTAGAGGTTCTACAAAGTGCTTTACACTGTTTCTCATTCACCCATTCTCACACACACTCACACACCAATGGCAGCAGAGCTTCCATTGGGAACAACTTTGGGGTTCAATGTCTTGCCCAAGGACACTTCAGAATGTGGAGGCATGTGGGCCAGGAAACAAATTGCCAACCCTACGACCCACCCTACCACCTGAGCCCCACAGATGTCCACTGCAGTTTCCTTCAGAACTACTGGAGTATTCCCATTTGCTCATTCCCATTTGCTCCTAGACAAGTGCTAATAGCAAAATGATCACCTTGTAACCGTGACCTCACATGTCTCTCCACTATGTTATGCTTGTCCTTTTTCCTATTTTTATTTTATCAAGGAATTGAGGAAGTATAGCACTCTATATTACATTTCTTGCTAATTCAGCACTGTCAAGAGGAGTGTACATTAACACACAACTTGCAGGATGGTTGTTTTCATTTTAAAAACAGACAGGTGGCCTATTGTTTGTGTCAGCATGGGTGCTGTGGTTGGAGACTAACTGATTACTTAAACTTATGAATTCATAAATTCATGACGTGTTGTGAAATGCTGAACTTACTGTTGGCACACGTTTGCATGTGCACGTTATGTAAAAATGTGTGGATCTTATTTAGTTCTGTGTCATCTCATGTAGTTAGTGTGTTGTTTTATGTAGCTCCACAGTCCTGGGGGAACGTTGTTTCAATTCACTGTGTACTGTACGAGCTGTATATGGTTGGAATGACAATAAAGCCACTTGAAATTGAGGTGTCAGAACACATCACAGCTTGCTGTGTATGGGGCTGCGTAGCCATAGACCAGTCACAGTGACCCCTGTCCACAGCTGAAAGCACTTACAACGGGCAAACGAGTGTCAGAAATGGACCATGGTGCAATGGTAGAAAGTAGCCTGGCTTCTTTTACATCATGTGGAGAGCCAGGTGTGTGTGTGTCACTTACCTGGGGAAGAGATGGCACCAGGATTCACTATGGAAGAAGGCAAGCTGTCAGAGGAAGTGTGATGCTCAATAATGCGCCCTGCCACACTAAAAAAATTGTTCAGCAATGGTTTGAGGAACATGATTTGGCCTCCAAATTCCCCAGATCTCAGTCTGATCAAGCATCTGTGGATAGTGCTGGACAAACAAGTCTGATCCATAGAGGACCCAACTCACAACCTACAGGACTTAAAGGATCTGTTGCTAACGTGTTGGTGCCAGATACCACAGCACGCCTTCAGAGGTCTTGTGGATTTCATGCCTCGACAGTTCAGAGCTGTTTGGTGGCACAATCAGCTGATCAGTGTATACAAATGTATATATTGATTTATGTAAATGGTCAAGTATATATTATATATATATATATATATATATATATTATATATATATATATATATATATATATATATATATATATATATATATAATATAATATGCATACATACACACACAATGCTGTGAAAAAGTATTTGATTTCTTCTGGTTTTTTTTGTATATCTCACACTGTATTGTTTCAGAAATGAAAACAAAATCTAATGCCCTTGCACCCTCACATGTTGGGGCTGCTCTTCCAGGGTAACGCCATTCCATTTTTTTAAAAATCATTTATATGTTGTTAGGAGTGTATTATGATGTAAAACTATATATGACTATATGTTTGACCATAACCAAATATTGGCATGTACAGTATCTCACAAAAGTGAGTACACCCCTGACATTTTTGTACATATTTGATTATATCTTTTAATGTGACAACACTGAAGAAATGACACTTTGCTACAATGTAAAGTAGTGAGTGTACAGCTTGTATAACAGTGTAAACTTGCTGTCCCTTCAAAATAACTCAACACACAGCCATTAATGTCTAAACTGCTGGAAACAAAAGTGAGTACACCCCTAAGAGAAAATGTCCAAATTGGGCCCAAAGTGTCAATATTTTGTGTGGCCACCATTATTTTCCAGCACTGTCTTAACCCTCTTGGACATGGAGTTCACCAGAGCTTCACAGGTTGCCACTGGAGTCCTCTTCCACTCCTCCATGACGACATCACAGAGCTGGTGGATGTTAGAGACCTTGTGTTCCGCGACCTTCCGTTTGTGGATGCCCCACATATGCTCAATAGGGTTTAGGTCTGGAGACATGCTTGGCCAGTCCATCACCTTCACCCTCAGCTTCTTTAGCATTGCAGTGGTCATTATCACGCTGGAATACTGACCTGCGGCCCAGTCTCCGAAGGGAGAGGATCATGCTTTGCTTCAGTATGTCACAGTACATGTTGGCATTCATGGTTCCCTCAATGAACTGTAGCTCCCCAGTGAAGGGAGCACTCATGCAGCCCCAGACCATGACACTCCCACCACCATGCTTGACTGTAGGCAAGACACACTTGTCTTTGTACTCCTCACCTGGTTGCCGCCACACACGCTTGACACCGTCTGAACCAAATAAGTTTATCTTGGTCTCATCAGACCACAGGACATGGTTCCAGTAACCCATGTCCTTAGACTGCTTGTCTTCAGCAAACTGTTTGCGGGCTTTCTTGTGCATCATCTTTAGAAGAGGCTTCCTTCTGGGACGACAGCCATGCAGACCAATTTGATGCCGTGTGCGGCGTATGGTCTGAGCACTGACAGGCTGACCCCCCACCCCATCAACCTCTGCAGCAATGCTAGCAGCACTCATAAGTCTATTTCCCAAAGACAACCTCTGGATATGACGCTGAGCACGTGCACTCAACTTCTTTGGTCGACCATGGCGAGGCCTGTTCTAAGTGGAACCTGTCCTGTTAAACCTCTGTATGGTCTTGGCCACCGTGCTGCAGCTCAGTGTCAGGGTCTTGGCAATCTTTTTATAGCCTAGGCTATATTTATGTAGAGCAACAATTCTTTTTTTCAGATCCTCAGAGAGTTCTTTGCCATGAGGTGCCTTGTTGAACTTCCAGTGACCAGTATGAGGGAGTGTGAGAGCGATGACACCAAATTTAACACACCTCCCCATTCACACCTGAGACCTTGTAACACTAACAAGTCACATGACACCGGGGAGGGAAAATGGCTAATTGGGCCCAATTTGGACATTTTCTCTTACGGGTGTACTCACTTTTGTTGCCAGCAGTTTAGACATTAATGGATGTGTGTTGAGTTATTTTGAGGGTACAGCAAATTTACACTGTTACACAAGCTGTACACTCACTACTTTACATTGTAGCAAAGTGTCATTTCTTCAGTGTTGTCACATGAAAAGATATAATCAAATATTTACAAAAATGTGAGGGGTGTACTCACTTTTGTGAGATACTGTAGATGTCGTCAGGTCAAGATTTGTATAAAATATGTGAAGTTTGGTACAGATTGAACATTGTATGCTTGAGTTATAACAACTTCCTGTTTAATAGCAGTAATAGCACTCTTTAGCACTTAGCTAAGTGTTGCTAGCATGTTTTAACATATTTCTAGCATGTTGTTAGCATGTTTAGAATTTGTTGCCATATTTTATATGTTGCTTGGAATACTTCAGTGTAAAACGTGTCACTTCCTTTTGCTAGTATGTGGACCTATGACTATTACTGAATATTGGCCTGTAGATGTCTTCAGGGCCAGATTTATATAAAATATGTTAAATTTGGTGCAGATTGAACATTGTGTGGGTTAGTGTAAAACATATCAGTTCATGTTGCCAGCAGGTGGTGCTATGACTATAACTGAACATTGGCATGTAGATGCCTGGATGCCCAAGCCTGGATACATATCAAAAGTGTGAAGTTTGGTACAGACTGAACATTGTATGTTTGAGTTATAACAACGTCCTGTTTTATGGCATTAATAGTATGCTGTAGCACTTAACATGTTTCTAGCATATTGTTAGCATTTTTACCACTTGCTGGCATATTTTAATATGTTGGTAGGAGTACATCGCATAAATAAGGACCTAGGAATATTGAACATATTGCATTATATATATATATATATATATATATATATATATATATATATATATATATATATATATATATATATATATATATATATATGTGTGTGTGTGTGTGTGTGTGTGTGTGTGTGTGTGTGTGTTTTCTTTACATAATTTATTGTTCATATTTATTCTGTCTTTTCTCCTCTGTTCTCTTCACAGGTTGGGTGGAAAAAGAGACCTACTATTAATGGATATAAGCTGTATCAAGGTGTATAATCCAAATGTGGTGTTATGGTTTGAACAAGGGTTTCTAATTACAGTAATGTGATGTCCTGCTTTAATGGATTTACTCTTTCCCAACCTTAAAGTACCTCATTAAAATTATCAGTGTGTTATCAGGGTTGCATAAATTATTCAATGATATTGATGTAAAAAATTATCTTGAAATTTTGTGAATCCTTTAGAATTTTCTATATTTCTACATAAATATGACTTAAATCATCATATTTTCACACAATTCCTAAATACAGAGAACCCAATTAAACAAATGAGATAAATATATACTTGGTCATTTATTTATTGAGGAAAATGATCCAATATCTGTGAGTGGCAGAATTATGTGAACCTTTGCTCTTGGTATCTGGTGTGACCACCTTTTGCAGTAATATCTGCAATGAAATGTTTCTGGTAAGTGTTGCTCAGTCCTGCACATTGGCTTGGAGGAATTTTGGCCCATTCAGCTTCAACTCTGGGATGTTCTTCTATGGGATGTTCTAGAACACTTCTATGGTAAACTATGGTACTGCTTCACAGATGGTATAAGGTATTTATGCTGGAATCCAGTGTTTTCCTTTCTCAAAACATAACACTTCTCAAAAAAAAAAAAAAAAAAAAAAATCCTATTATTGGTCTCTTCCTTCCACAAACTATTTTCCCAATAATCTTATGGCTTGTCCATGTGAGTGTTAGCAAACTGCAGATGTGCATCAATGTTCTTTTTGGAGAGCAGAGGCTTTCTCCTTGCAACCCTGTGATGCACACCATTGTTGTTCAGTATTCAACAATGGTGGACACAAGAACATTAACACAACTCTCCTGTGTGAGAGTCCTTTAGTGATCTTTGTTGGTCGACCACAACTTGGGAGGGTAACGATGGTCTTTAATTTCCTCCATTTGTACACAATCTGCATGACTGTGGATTGGTGGAGTCTAAACTCTTTAGATATGGTTTTGTAAACTTTTCCAGCATTATGAACATCAATAACTCTTTTTCTGACGTCCTCAGACATCTCATTTGTTCGTGCCATGATACACTTCCAGAAGCATCTGTTGTTAAGACTTTGATAGATCCCTGTTCTTTAAATAAAACAGGGAGCTCACTCACAACTGATTTCAATTACTGGGATGACAAACATCTGACTCTAATTTCACCTTAAAATTAACTGCTAATCAAAGTGGTTCACATACTTTTGCCATTCACCGATATGCAATATTGGATCATTTTCTTCAATAAATAAATGAAGAAGAATAATATTTTGTCTCATTTGTTTAATTTGGGTTCTCTTTATCTACTTTTAGGATTTCCGATGATGATTTAGGTCATTTATGTAGAAATATAGAAAATTCTAAAGGGTTCCCAAATTTTCAAGTGCCACTGTATTTAAAAAAATTAAATATAAATAAAAACCTTTTGACTATTTTTATTCATCAGAAACTTTCATTCATTCATTCATCTTCAGTAACTGCTTACTGCTTGACCTGTCCTGGTCAGGGTTACAGAGGATCTCTAGCCTATCCTGAGAACACTGGGCTCAAGGCAAGAATACACCCTGTATAAGATACCAGTCCATCGTAGAGCACCATGAGTCATTGATAAATTAAGCCTATGAGTGTAGATCTAAAGAGAACTTTTTTGTTCATTACGTTCTGAGAGTGAATGCATATGCCCCATTGTAAAATGGTTTAATGTCAGAATTCTGTAAGTGATTTTCTTTCTGATAGTGGATACACAAGATGGCATACAAAAATTTAGCTAGTTATCTAGTTGTGGTCAATTAGTATCATTAGCTTGCAATATGTTATAAGCTTTGAGGATACTTTGTTTACAGTTCTGTCATTATACCTAATACCTTAAACCAGGGAAATCATGCTACTGTTCACTATATAACAATACTTGAAAATCCCTGATATTTTGGGATTGGGTGATTGTCCCTTTGTTTACATAGGTATTGCATTTCTGCATTTTTGTGTCATTTCAGTATAATAAACTCAGTTTAATTGAGTTAAATGTTAGGTTAGTCAGTGTTGAGCATAATGCTCTGAACACTAAGATCCAGCAGTAAAATGCTGGAGACAATAAGTGTGAAAATTTAAATAAAACACAACCATCAAGTAAGTCACTGTTGGTTTATTACTCCCACCTTCCAAATACTTGCCAACTAAGTCGTACCATTTAGGCCAGTGGACATGGCACCACTAAAGCCTCCTGATTCCTCTGGAAAATTGCCAGAGTTCTCCCTAACAAATCCAACCCTCCTGATTCCTCTGGAAAACTGCCAAAGTTCTCCCTATTTCTTGTTTAAATTCTCAAATGTTTTTTTTTTCTTTTCATTATTGCAAACTGCTACTAAAGCTCAAAAACTAACAGCAATTTGATCATGAGTGGTGCATCTCTCTATATTCAATGTCAAATATATTAAATTGGCAATCTATTTTGTCTTAGTAGGTGAGAACTGTTCCATAGTGTATTGTATATCCTGCTATGGCCCTTGAAACCAATGCCATTTGAGAGTTTTGGATGCTAAAAAAGTTATGTGCAATTTCCTAGGAATAAATGAATATGAAATACAATACATTTTCTGTTGGATTTTTCATTCACTCATTCTTCTTCATTAACAACTTTATCCTGGTCAGGGTTGTGGTGGATCTGTAGCCTATCCTGCAAACACTGGGGGTGAGGTGGAAATAAACCCTGGATAGGATGGAGTACATTGTAGGACAACATGCACACATATATTCACATGCCTAGGGGAAATTTAGCATAGCTGTTCTCCCTTTCTAGTAAGGTTTTATGAGGTGCCAACGCTACCCTCTGCACTGTTAATCTCTGTACCAGGCACTTTGGAATTTACAAGAACATGTGATTATCAAGTTTTTTTTTTGTAATTGAAATATAATGTTACCTTATTAGTTAGCACAATATCAACACAATGTCCTGCCTCATCTAAACAAACAGTAACACCAAGGCAGCCTCTGTAGCAAGTGTTTTTAGCTACCTAGGTAAGCATTTTAAAATTATATTAAAAGAATGAGTTTCATTTTGATTCAGTAGAACAGAAGTAGTTATATCATACACTTTCTGTCAAACTGTCAATCAAAGTGTTGTGTGTGATAATTTATGGCCCTCTGTGCTTCCCTGACTGGCAGGTCTGTAGGGGTGGTGAGGGGGGTAACCCCATCCACTGTATCAGCTGGTCAATGTGGTCAATCCCGGTTTACCTTTGAATAAAAAGTTTAGGAATTAAAGCGTCTTTTTTTTTTTTTAAAAAAATAATAATAATTTTTTTTTTTTTTTAATCTGTTTAAAATAATCGTTTGTATTACATACATTCTAAACACAAACCTTTAGGATGTAAAAATGATTAAAAGAGTTGTTTAAAAAGAATCCGTATTACTAGGCTTCCAAAAAACACATAAAAACTGTAGGAGGTAAAAATGGTTAAAGAGCTGTTTAAAAAGAATAGCGCATATGACATGACTTCTAAACAAAGATCCCCCCCCCCCCCCCCCTCTCTCTCTCCAAACACACCCATACACGTGTTTTCATCGTAACCAGTACGCTCTGTCAAAATGTCAATCACGGCGGTAGAACTAGAGGGTTGATTTATGGCATCGTCCTTGTCAGGCCTGCTTTTCTCTAGGAGTGCTTAATTTATGGCCCTTTGTTTCTTCCTGACCAAAGAGGTTTTTTTCATGACCAGGAGGGTCGTGGTGTGATCCTACAGATTGTTTATGATAATGAGTGTCTGTGGGGGTGTTAATGGGTTTTTAAATAGCTTGTTAAGACATTATGGTTAAACACATAAGACAGTCTGCAACTAACTGCTACAATGGCTACACCGAGAACTCCTAATATCTCTAGAAGACGGTTCTGCATCACGCCTATAAGAGGTGCTGATGAAAAGATTGATGAGTTAACTTTTGTTCCAAGAAAAAAACAATGTATTAGTTTGTCAAAAATTCTTCGTGTGGGTGATGAGGTTGTAAAGGAACTGTCGTTTAACCCCGAGCAGGGCGTTACCAACTCCGGAGATCCTCTCTTAAGACCGCCCTCATGCTGTGATGATAAAAAACAGGGTGGCCTGTGTCACAGTCAAACACATATTACGAAGATGGCTCAATATTCTCCATACGCCTGCTACAGCAACACCCCGGAGACAGCACCGGCTCTGCCTGAAGACAACGCGACAACGCTAGAATCCACTCCGCAAACATACGACAACAAGTGGTTGGATAATTTCTGCAAGGAATTAGGATATCACAACCTAAGTTTCCTCACAACTAAATACAGAATCAGCGGCTCTTTAACTGGCGCCTCTGCCTACATCGGTGTTGATGACACAGACGGCTGTATTCGATCTGACGCATTCAAGATTATAAAAGCGACAGTCGTGGTCCTTCTGGAGCATGTTATCAATAAAAAAAACTGAAAGATCTCTGTTTGGGGTGCGAAGTGGATCATCCGAGTCAGCTTAGACACTCCTGTCTCTTCGAACCTGACGCGTATTTCTTTGACAAATACTTTGAGGAACTATCGCGTGATCTGCTCAAAACTGGGCTTAAACATTTCATCGCTCAAGCCTTGAGTCGGTTTGGTTTGAGGGTTAACCCTCAGAGAATTCAAGGATCGGTGGATGCCGTTCTACACGAGCTGCGGGACGAAGTGTACATCGTGCAAAGGCTTAACGAGGTCAGAGAGAAACTTGTGGATGTCAGCAGCGAGCAGATCGTCTACGACGCCGTGGACAGCTGGAAGGGGGTCATACCAACCGTTTGAGATGGGGAATGTGTGCAGCGCTACAGGATTGCTTAAACGCCGTATTAGGTGTGAGATGTCCAGTCTGTTGTACAAATGCCTTACGGACTGTGTTGGTGTATCCGTAGCTGTAAACGGATGCGATGTTGACCCGAGACGTCTAACAAATCTAGTGAATCAGATGTGTCTTGTGCGAGGTACGGTGTGTGATTGGACTGCTTTGGTACGTATGTGTATTAACGCATGCGAACCGATTTCGGTTTCTATCACAAAAATACTAGATCTTGTGACTGAATGTGGCAGACGTATTAGAATTGCAGACATTTTATGTATGTGTACATATGTGTATGATATGTGTGAAATTCTGCTGTCGAGAAATGACTAGACAGATGTCTGTGAAATAATCGACGCATTTATAGCGTATGTGGTTGACAAAAACACTGTGATGTGTATAAAATTCCTACACTCCCTCAATGATGATGTATGATAACGTTTATGATCTTTTACTGAAATAAATACCAAGACGTTTAAGACCATCTGTGTTATTCTTTTGTGATTGTTAAGGTGTCGACATGTCAGGAGACATGACAGCAGACCTGAAAAAAGTCTATTACACACCTTCAAATGCGGGGTCTTTTGGTGGTAAAAAAAAAAAAAAAAAAAAAAAAAAAACCTTTAAAAGACGGTGTTTTAAAGGAAACAGGGGTTCGTTTAACAGATAAACAAGTTTCGGATTGGCTTGCCAGCGAGGATGCTTACACGCTACACAGAACTGCACCGCTAAAATACAAAAGAAATATGAATACAGAAGATATGCAGTTTCAGGCAGATCTGGTCGATATGTCTGCATACGCCAAGGAAAACGACAAGGTTCATTTTCTGTTGACGTGCATAGACATGTTTAGTAAATATGCGTGGACTCGGGTTTTAAAAAATAAATCCGGCGTCCAGGTGTCTAAAGCTTTCCAATCTATACTGGATGAGGGCAGGGTGCCCCGTAAACTACAGACAGATAATGGGAAAGAATTTTTTAATAAACATTTTCAAAGCATGACAAAAAAGTACAACATACAACATTTTGCAACAGCCACCGATTTAAAAGTGTGCATCGTCGAGCGGTTTAATAGGACCTTAAAAGGGCGGATGTGGAGATATTTAACTGCTACAAACTCCAAACACTATATCGATATTCTTCAAGACATCACGGACGGATACAATGCCAGCTATCACAGGAGCATTAAGATGAGACCTATTGATGTGTCCAAAGAAAATGAATCTGCCGTGTATAAAAACCTATATGGATCTAAAGACGGCCCCGACGTAACCCCTAAATTTAAATATAAAGTTGGCGACATTGTTAGAATTTCTAAAGTAAGAGGTCCATTCACAAAAGGTTATAAAGAAAACTACACGCACGAGTTTTTCACTATAACAGAATGCATATCACGCGAACGTCAGTCTATAGGTTGTGTGATTATGACGGCGATGTCATCGATGGTGCTTTTTATGAAGAGGAATTACAAAAAATATTTGTGAACAAAAACAAAACATTTAAAGTGGAAAAAATTTTAGACAAGAAGAAACAAGGTCGAAAAACAATGGTTTTGGTTAGATGGCTCGGATGGCCCTCAAAATTCGCATCGTGGATCGACCAGAAAGAATTGGTCGATGTACAGAATCCCATAAAAACAGACGAAACCTCGTAGATGGCACACATTCATGTAAAAAACCAACCATGACTGCAGGTGGTTTTTGTGTAACGCTTCCCTGTAATGCCTCAAGGACCGTTTATCCGGAAAATAGTATATCGTGTTATACAACTCGATTATCGAAAACTATCAGTCTAAAAGAAGACTGGCAAGTCGGGTTAATCGAATTTGAATATCCACTGTCGTGGTACACATTTAATGAGGAAGATGCTATGTTCATTTTTAACTATGGTGAAACAACGAAGACTGAGAATCGGGTCACCGAATATAATAGTGAAGGCAGTATATCAAACGCATCTTACAGGGTAAAGACTGGATATTATGATGATCAACGCGACTCTGACACAACGTGCGAGTCTCGGCTATGATCATGTTAAAAATAAAATTTTTCTCAAAGGCCCTCCGAAGACATCGCTGACATTTTATGGAAAGGTGGCCAATATTGTAGGATTAAAACCGGGGGTTGCTATTGAAACTACGGACCATGCTCTTGAAAGATCTGGCATGACTTATGCGCATTTTCAGGCTGACATTAATGCGGGGTTTTACAGTATGTATATTTATACCGATATCATAGAATACCAGACCGTGGGGGATTTCTACGTGCCGCTACTGAGATGTGTACATTTAGAGGGGGAGAACCACAAGAATATTAGTGTTAGATACGACACCCCACACTACGTATCGGTTAATAAATCGTCCGTCAGTGAGATAACCATACAAGTGAAAGACGATCAAAATCGAGACGTGCGCTTCAGTTACGGGAAGGTGTGTGCCAAGCTGCATTTTAGGCCTATGAAACAATTTGTTTAAAAAAAATAATAATAATAATGTCATATTTCAACAATCACCACACAGACCCTCTGCGTTATGTCCAATATTACCATGTGGACCTAAACAACACCCTGTTTTTTTGGGTCTCAAAATCACTAATGCAGACGGCACAGACATAGCAGACGGAGCCCCCATGGGACTTATTAACTATGCCGGATCTACAATATTTTCACAAGTGGACGTGTCGCTTGGAGACCGTCTCATATCACAAAGTTCCAACACATATCTTTATCGATGCATAATAGAGTGTCTCACCAATTATAGTAAAGACGCTCTTGAAACGCTGTTCTCAGCGGGGCTCTTTTACAAAGACACTGCCGGTCACATGGACGTAACGGCTGGTGGTAATAGAGGTTTGACCAAACGAGCTGCATTTACCAACACCAGCAACGTTGTTGAACTACTGACCGCCATTCACAGTGACATGTTCTTTCAAGAAAAACTAATGCTTAACGGCGTGGACATTAAAATTCGCATGACGAGGGCGAAAGATGAACTCTGTTTGATGAGGAGCGACGCTGTGGCCTATAAACTAAACATCGTGTCATCTTCACTGTTTGTGAAAAAAGTGTCGGTATCACCAGGTGTGAGATTGGGGCACGCAAGCATTGCTCTTGTCAATCCCTGTAGGCTCATGTGTGTGTAATCAAGAAAACTTGTTCTTAGGAACTCTACCAAAATCCATTGTTCTGGCTATGATTGATAATGATGCGTTTACTGGCTCGTATAATAAAAATCCGTTCGCCTTTAAAAACTATGACCTAGAATTTTTGGCAGTTTATCTGGACGGCCAACAGCACCCCGCTAAACCTCTGCAGCCTGAATATGGAAGTGGCTCTGCGGTACGCGAATTTTACCAGTTAGCGTTGGCTTCTGGAAAGCATCTTAAAAATCAACCTCTAGCTATTGATAGGGGGGATTTTCTGCATGGGTTTAATCTCACGCCAGACGAAGACTGCAGTCAACACGTGTCGCTTATCAAGGAAGATTAGGCTAGAAGCACGTTTTAGACAGCCTCTCCCCGAACGATCAACTTAATTGTTTATGCCATATTTGACAGCATCATCGAAGTGTCAAATCGCAGACAGATCCTGGTTGATTACTATTAATAGGCAAAATGGACACCATCCAGCTTACGGCTATAATGGATAAGATCTCGTGTAATACCCATTTTCTCGGCGTACTACTGTGTGACCACCTACCAAAAGCCCACTTGAGAAAATTACCATCAATGGTGATAATCAACACGCATCCTTCAGGACTCCCGGGTGAACGCTGGCTAGCCATCTACATAAACGAGGTCAGCGTGGGTTGTTTTTTTGACAGCTTTGGTAATAAACCAGATGACAATCTTTTTCCACAGAATATCAAAAACTTTCTAAACCGAAATTCTAGAGTGATTCAACATTCAGCAGTACAAGTCCAAGATTTTTCATCAGAGACCTGCGGGCAGCATTGTGTGTTTTTTCTCTATCACATGGTGAAGGGACATGATTATGACCGTGTGTTGAAGATGTATACCGGCGATTCTATTAAAAATGACAAGATGGTGTCAGCATTTATGAAAAAACTAAAACTAAAAAAATGGTCTTTGTAATGAAAATGTTTTCAGATGTATTCGTTGTGTTCAGACAGGTGAAATGTTTACGTCTAACACTAGATTTTTTCAATAAAAAAAGAGATTTCTTATTTTTTGACTCTATTATTATTATTATTATTATTATTATTATTATTATTATTATTAACATTATTATTATTATTATTATACATACACCACATACAGCAATACAGATAATAATAAGATCATAAACAATAGAAAACTCGTGGATTAAAAACGTAGCCACTGACTCGTGTCAAGAGTGGGTGATTTGAATTTATTGGTTTAAAGTAGCAAAAGCCTCCAGAAATTCGAGCCAGCCGACAGGTCTTCGGGCATCAGAAATCTTTTGCGGAGCCGTGATGCCTTTAACTAAATCGAGCATATGTGAGCCGGGAATAGTTCTACCGTTAAACACAAACTCTCCTGCACCGTCCCAAGATGTGACATCTTTCATTTTAGATATTTTATCTAAAATGTAGCGAGCGTTTTTTTACACTCCTCTGCGGAATATTCTTCAAAATATCAGCCGCTACGTTATCTAAACCGTCGTGGTTGTTTACGCCGGGCGGCGCAGACGGCTTTTCTTTTTCAGGATGCTCAGTCTGCATAGGTGTCAATGTTAATGTGCTGTTTTCACGGTCTCCTTGTTTAGCGACTGTTAAAAAGTGCTGTAAAACGTTTGTGTACAGCTTCGCTTTTTCATAACTGTCCAAGTCAGAGCGGTGTAAGATATTTCTTATAGCTATGTCCAAATAATTCTCCACGATTTGCTGAATAGATTCGCGTGCTGTCCCGGTCTTTAGTTTGTCCAACTGGTGCTGCGGGACTAAAAACATTTTCTCTGCGTACTCCATTTCCTCTGTTATCTAGATGCAATCAGGCTGGAGATGAAAAGAATAGCCACGCTAAAGAGTGGTAGAAGAAAGCCCCCCTGTTGATTTATTACTCGTTTCTTTCTTTTAACACCAACAGTCTTATCCGCTACAAATTTTGATTACGCTTTTCCTTTTTCTGAGCTTCTGGTATTGTTGAGATGTGAGAGGTATATTGCCGTAGAGAACCTTAAGAGCTACTTCACACAATGTCGCAATGAGCTCGTCTGTGGATAAAATAATCCGTCTTTGTTTGAGTGATGCTTTTAATAATATTTTTTAAAGCGGCAGGTTTCTACAAAGTCTGGCAGACATTTCGCTATCTTCTTTTCTGGATATATACCACAGGGTGTGGTAAGTAAATCTGTTCTGAGCCGATAGTGTTCAGGTGTTTTTGTTTTATAATCACTCAGCAGATACCCGAAAGGCTTGCTGGTTGCGTCTTGATAACGTTCCATAAAAAAATTTGTGTTGCCGGGATACATTTGTCTTCCTAGAACACTGACTTGATTAGCATCTCAGGGATTTTGAAACAACATTAGATAATTTGTGTTTAAGATGATGGTCCTACTGGCTTTCCCTTGGCAAAATTAATTCTGTACAATATAAATAGCGCTAAGATTTCTATGATGTACATATTGGGTAAAGACCTTCTCCACCTCGTTGCTCCCGCTGGCCTCTTTCATCAGATCATCGAGGATTAACAAATTAACCTATTGGCCGGAAACAGAGCATCATCATTCAGAGTCTGTGGTAATCCTTCAACAAATTTTATTTTGTACATTTTCAACAATTCACCATACAACGATCGCCAACAATCATAAATATACACAATATTTTAAAATTTTTTAGAAATCAAATGTACAGCATTTTGCAACAACATTTTTACAAAGTATGACTTCCCCGAGTTTGAAGGTCCGCTTATCACACATGAAAAAGGGTGATGTAATCTGAAATCAAACCCCTCTGTGTCTCGCACACCCCTATGAGAGAGAGATAGTTTGTATATATTGTAACCGTAGTTTTGACAGGTATAGGTCAAAGGTCAAAAAGATACACATTCTAACTCTCTATATCTAGATCAAAGGTCATGATCATAAAAATATGAATAGTTATGTTAAATCTGGATCACATCCATTCGTGACCATACATGGTGTGGCCATGTGTGTTTTTCCCGCCCCACACACGTTGCACACATGGTCCTTCTTTTCACATAGAATATGAAACTCTCTGTGGTAGGTCATAAAAATATATATAGTTATGTTAAATCTGGTTCACATCCAAATCGTGACCATACCTGGTACGGCCATGTGTTGAAACTTTTTCCTTCTTATCCACTGCTACGGTAAACTAAAGAGTGGATATTCAAATTACACTGCTAAATATGACTAGCATTAGCTACGTGTAGTAGTGCAAAATAGTACATCAAATGTATTAGCAGGTGTAGCCTATACACGAATCCACTATTGGTCATATCACAACTGAGAACATGCCCCAAATTCATTGCTTTAGTAGAATTTAATGGTAAGTGAAATGATAATCACATTGTAATGTCCTTAGTATTTGTTCAGTCTACAGGTCCTCTAACACTCTGTTAAATGAATAAATGTAAATGTACTACAACGTAAATTTTGTTTTAAATCAATTAACGCAGAAATTACACACAATATTAAGTTGATGTAATTATCAACATTATTATGTCAACACCACTCATCAAAATAATGTGTACAACTTTAAATATTTAATTAATTCAATAAATTAGAATTTTTATCTTGCAACCCCACATTAAATTTAGATTGTGGGGGTTTGTTTTGTATAGCTCCGCTGTTAGAAAATACATGATGGTTGAATGTGAACATAAATGAGCAGAATGTAAGCTTGTGAAATAAATTAAACTTTATTGATTGCACTTTTTGAGAAAATGGCATGACTTGGCATGAATATGAAAATGAATCAAGACAGATCTAAATAAACAATAAAGTTCCAATGAACAGTAAATCTACATTTTCTCCTCCTCTAACTTGTTCAGTACTCGTAATACAGATTAAATACGTGTGGGACAGATGCTGTAAACTATGGATCTGATCCAATGTTATTTGGGAACAAAGATCAATCTGAATTTTCTCAACATAAATGTTGTGTGTGTAGTTTGTTATCAGATTGTCTAGACTTACATCGCACATCTGATGAACGAGATTTCCTCTCCCGTGCTGTAATGATGGCTGGACACTAGGACTTAATGACATATACTGTAGAAAGGTCATAGAGAACATAGAGAAATCTCATTGGGAATTAAGTCACCTTTCACGTTGCCTTTTATTATGATCACAACCAGACAGTTATATTGTTTCTGAGTTTAATAATAAGATTAATGTTTAGACTTTTTTTTTTTGATGCTGAAGAAGCAAAAATCTAAGTAACCCTTAACCTTCAGACTGATGATTTGCAATGTCTGAACACGATGCTTGAAAAGAAAAATGTATAACGAACTTGAAAAGGTGGAAAGGGGTTCTATGAATTAGTAAATGGGTATCTCTCTCTTTATATCGCCATTACAGCAGTGTTTAAACAGATACATAGCAGACAAATATACATATAGACAGTTTTATTTTGTACACGCATACCAACTTAATCTTCACCTATCATCGTTCCCTGTTAAAGAAATCTGTCCATACCTAATAAAACAGTTTAAGTCACTAACCAAAGTAAGTATACAAACTGAAGCTATGATAAAAGAACAAAAACAATGAACCTTTCTCAAAGAAATTCCTAAATCCTCTGACCAAGTATATGGCTGTACCATCTGTCTATTAAATAAATGCCGGTCCTTCATGCTGAAAAAGAAGGATCCGAATATAATACCAGTAGTTTGGCACTGTGACTCAAAAAGTTGTTTTATATCTGACATCTGAAAGCTAACTACTGTTCCCCAACTGCCGTACAATACTGATGATGCTCTTACAGTTAAGAGGGCTGAACGGCAGACCTTGTTAAATAATATTTTATGTTTCTTCCTCATAATGAGTTATATTTTATAAATATATTCTAATACATCTTATATTACATTTTGCCTTTTCTTATACGTTGAAATGGGATAAGAGGGGTCCGATGCTGGTGCGAAGGTGATCCTGCACAGGGACATGTCTTTGTAACTGTAAGGGACGAGTCAACGTAATCCTTCACATGGTATTCATAAGGTGCCATAGGTTTCTGCTTCTCTATGGGTCATGCTGAAGTTTGAACAAAATGGTTTGACTTAATATCCGCAGCAGTAGTGCACAAGTCATTTCTTCCTAATTTTTTTATTAACTTTTATTGTATGCCTAAATGCAATAAAAGTTATTTGCCAGATTCAGATGCTCCTAAACAAATTATTATAAAGTATGAGTTGGTAACTGATCAACAAAGACTGTACTATCATTTCTAATATAATGCATTAAATATGGACCACTATTTTCACTGAAATGTTTCAGAGATTTTTTTTTTTTTTTCACTAGTTTACACTAAATGTCTAATATTCTGTTCTGTTGGAAATATGCCTGAACTGTTATCCCCATCCCACCCACCCCCAGATCAGGAGTGGGTAAAGACAGACTGGTGATCTGATCTATATTATATATACGTGTACCATAGATAACGCCTCTCTGAACGCCATGGTGGGACGTTCCCGAGCTGAAGTACTGTACAAGTCCTAAGCATTAGATCACCCCAATTACTCTTGTATACTCTTTCCATACCATCGTGATCTTTGCCTGACGAAGCCATACACAAAACATATTTGACATTTGGGGCCTAATTCTAAAATCACCACATACCAAATGCACAACCGTTTTGTCTTGCTGCCATCGCAAAATAAAAATGTTTAAACCTTAAGTAACGTAGTCACGGAGGGTGTATATATTTTTCCACACTACATGAAGTTTGGGGATCCTTATAGACTGTGGAACAGAAGTGTACTCAGTGTGTCTCCACCGTTTTATTTCATATTGGAGTACAACCATTTTTCTTTTTTACCATTAAGGATGAAACACTTGTTTCTTTTAAAACATCATCTTTAAATGTTTTTCTACCTCCTAACTAAACCCTCGGACTTAAGACACGATCTTTGGAGCTGTTGACGCCCTGCTCAGGGTTAAACAACAACGTCTTTACATTACCTTCATTAATAAATTGTCAAACTAATCTCTTGGGTTTTTTTAAAAAAAAAAAAAAAAAAAAAAAAAAAAAAAAAAAAAAATTTGGAGCAAAAGTCAGGTCCTCTCTCATTTCAACAGGTCCTCTTGTTGGTGAATACACAGCAATCTTCTAAGGGTATTAGGATTTCTCGGAGCAGACATTGTAACAGATAGTTGCAGAGTTTCTTCTGTGTTTTAACTACGACGTCTTAACCATTATTTTAAACACTGAGACACACGACTCCCTTTAATTCGTTAACAAACACATTTGTAAGAATTCTGGTCAGCAAAACCCCCGAAAGAACACCTGTGTGTCTCTCTCTCTCTCACACCCACCCCCCGCACACCCACATGGTCATCAGAGGTCATAAATGTACTGCTGGGACATGGGATGTCAAAGCATAGACAAAAGCTTATGTATTTAGCGATAGTTCTGTGTAAGTATCCTCGTTGGCGTACCATTTTCTGAAATCTTGTTTATAGTTTAAACAAAATGCACGACTCTTTTAAAACACCGTCTTTAAAAAAGGTTTTTTCACCCTTAAAATAACCTGGTTAGCAGGTAGGATATGTAATACATATTTTCATTTTCTTCAGACATATTGTCACTTCAGTCTTCACAACGAATAACACCGATGGTTTTGACCTTTCTTTCAGTAAAAGAGAACAACGACATCATACAGCCTTGAAGGACTGTAGAAATGTTTTACACATCACAGTGTTTTTCTCAACAACGTAGCCAATAAATAGTTCAATTATTTCACAAACCTCAGTCTGCTCATTTCTTGACAGAAGGATTACACATAGATCATACACATAGGGAGCTACACATGCATAACATGTCCAAAATTCTAATACATCTACCACATTCAGTCACCAGGTCTAGTATTTTCTGATAGATTAGTTACACAAACTGATAATTACCACAGAAGTAATTTCAGAAACAAAGATTCACTTAAACCACAAATGTACACATTGGTAGGGATCGTTAAACCCTAAAACACACGACTCGTACCTTAATTCATTAACATAAACACACTGTAAGCAGTCTGGTCAGCAAACCCCCAGGAAACACTCGACTCTCTCTCTCTCTCTCTCTCTCTCTAACACACCCACACACACGCACGCACACCCCCCCACACCCACATACACACACACTTCAGATGTGTAGGACACTGTGTATAGGCCTACAAGACATTCCCCGGAAAATGTGTCTTCTAGTTTAAACAAAACTCTCGATTCTTTTAAGCAGCACTTTAAACATTTTACATCCTAAAGGGTTAGGTTTAGAAGGCATGTAATACGCGCGTTTCTTATAAAACACCGTCTTTAAAACGTTTACCTCCTAAAGGGACCTATTTAGAAGGTATGTAAAAAGTTTTTTTTTTATTATTTTTTTCTTTTTTACATTTCTTTGGGTATATCAATGTTTTAGAGTATTTATTTCAGTAAATTTTTATTCAAAGTCATGCCATTTTCTCAAAAAGTGCAATCAATAAAGTTTAATTTATTTCACAAGCTTACATTCTGCTCATTTATGTTCACATTCAACCATCATGTATTTTCTAACAGCGGAGCTATACAAAACAAACCCCCACAATCTAAATTTAATGTGGGGTTGCAAGATAAAAATTAAAAATAAATAAATAATAAAAATCTAATTTATTGAATTAATTAAATATTTAAAGTTGTACACATTATTTTGATGAGTGGTGTTGACATAATAATGTTGATAATTACATCAACTTAATATTGTGTGTAATTTCTGCGTTAATTGATTTAAAACAAAATTTACGTTGTAGTACATTTACATTTATTCATTTAACAGAGTGTTAGAGGACCTGTAGACTGAACAAATACTAAGGACATTACAATGTGATTATCATTTCACTTACCATTAAATTCTACTAAAGCAATGAATTTGGGGCATGTTCTCAGTTGTGATATGACCAATAGTGGATTCGTGTATAGGCTACACCTGCTAATACATTTGATGTACTATTTTGCACTACTACACGTAGCTAATGCTAGTCATATTTAGCAGTGTAATTTGAATATCCACTCTTTAGTTTACCGTAGCAGTGGATAAGAAGGAAAAAGTTTCATTTGACAAATCTGTTCATCTAGAGAGGGCTTTTCAATTGTGCTATAGGAAAGATAAGCATGATTACATTTCTGCTTATTCATGTAAACCTCAACTACATTGTGTAATCTAATTTCATGTATTGATACATTTTTTATTTTATTTTTTAAAATCTTTTGTCATTCGCACACGTAGCCTTCTAGCTCCACAGCCTTTGGACTGTGGATAGTTCTATGAGAGATAAAAGTAGTAGACACAGAGTGTTTATTTTTTGTCTATATTGTTCATTTCATTCAGTGCTTTAACGTCTATAAATCCTGCAGAGATGTTACGTATGAGATTTGTAATGTAAATCACGCTGGATTTTACTTACTATTGTTATAAAACTTAAAGGCAGTCATTTTTCCTGGATTAAAAGACTGCATTCTACTGCAGACAATCTAAATGGAGAAACATAAATTTAAAAATGATTGTCAACTTAACAACTTGTGCTCATAATTATGGTAATTTAGTACATAACACTTAAATTCCTTTTAAATAATGTGAAAATAAAGTGCGTTTGTGTGCGTCATATTTTTGTTTGGATGTGTAATACACATGGCCGTACCATGTATGGTAACGTTTCTGTCACGAATGGATGTGAACCAGATTTAATATCTACTATACATATTTTTATGACCTACCACAGAGTGTTAGAAAAAACATGAGTGTGCAACTTGTGTGTGTGTGTGGGGGGGGGGTGGGGTGGGGGGGGGGGACACATGGCCGTACCAGGTATGGTCACGATTTGGATGTGAACCAGATTTAACATAACTATATATATTCTTATGACCTACCACAGAGTGTTAGAAAAAACATGAGTGTGCAACTTGTGTGTGTGTGTGTGGGGGGGGTGGGGGGGACACATGGCCGTACCAGGTATGGTCACGATTTGGATGTGAACCAGATTTAACATAACTATATATATTTTTATGACCTACCACAGAGAGTTTCATATTCTATGTGAAAAGAAGGACCATGTGTGCAACGTGTGTGGGGCGGAAAAACACACATGGCCGCACCATGTATGGTCACGAATGGATGTGATCCAGATTTAACATAACTATTCATATTTTTATGATCATGACCTTTGATCTAGATATAGAGAGTTAGAATGTGTATCTTTTTGACCTTTGACCTATACCTGTCAAAACTACGGTTACAATATATACAAACTATCTCTCTCTCCTATGTCCAAAAAGATTGTCAGAAGCCATATGGGATCGTTGTGAAATCTGGGAGCAGTACGCGTTTGTTGTACACAACCTTAAACTTTTTAACAACTGACCTGTTGTGTAGTGTGAATTGTTTTTTATTACGTACAATGGTATCTGTGTATGCCAGTACATGACGACTATTATCCTCCCCCACGACGTAGTGATCGACAAGTCCAATCAGGGTGTCTAATCTAATGGCTTTTGAATTTACTGCATTGAGCGTGACACCTTTGGCTTTCATGCATACCTTACCCTTCGCAATGCGGTAGCCATATGTTTTTGGTCCGCCTGAACAAAATTCTACAATATGATCATGAGCTCCAACCTCGTCAGTTAAATTACCGAGATAGGGGCCCAACGGAGGTTCCCAGTCACCCTCTCTAGATGTGAAGATCACACTGTCTGTGTCACTGTACAACAGCCTGTCACCCAATTTGTCCATTAATTCGTAAAGTTCTAGACGGGCATGAGCTCTTGTGAAAGCCCCAAGAAAGATGTTGATGTCGCGAGTCTGCCCCCCTTTCCCATCCGCATAACACCACTGAATTAGAGCCACGCTGTCTGAAATGTAGGAAAAGTGTTTAACATCATACCTGTCACCGATTATGTTCTGTGTAAGTTGTTCCGGGTCCAAAATTAACTCTGTACACGGCAAGTTTTCACGCATGGAGAAACGACCCCAAAGTGAGTTCAGCGGAAGTTTGTTCATAGAACGCCGTGCTGGGTTGCGACTTATCTTACCGGCGTCCATCTTAATCCCCTCTTTCTCAAAGTAGTCTGAGATGTAGGATTACTTGTCTGCGTCTGTCATAACGTGTGCGGGGAAACCACTGGCCTCTTGTTTATATTGTAAAAATGTTTTAACATAATCACAAAACAAAGTTTCTGACCGTTGTGGAAAATGCCACACCTCGTCCACGTTTGTTACAATATAACCCTTTTCTACACCTTTCAACAGCTCTATGCTGACCCAACACCCTGAAATATCTCTTGCCTCATCAGTATGACCACACGGGTCTGTCTGATTGTGATGTTCGGCGCATGTACGACAAAGTGGAAACATAAGCTTACCACCGGTCCTATAGGGAAGGACGGGGTGAAGCAGTTTTCGTGGTGGTAGCACTGTAGCCTTGACAAACCCATAATAATTTTCAAGAGGTTCAAAATCCTTGAAAATTATTTGTGGATGTCCTATGGGGTAACATTTTTTGGCCTGGCAAAAGGGGCACAAACTTGTAAAGTCGACATATCGTATTTTTTCACTATTGTCGGCTTTGTGATACAATTTGTACGCGTTAGTACGACCACCAAATAGCGCGTTGCGCGGTTTCAATCATTCAGGATGTGTGTAAGTGGACATAAACGCCATTACAGCGACATCGTTCTGTTTAGCGTTATTCCAATCACATTCCCACATCACCTCAATATCGAGACCATATGCCTCTTCCAAAATTTCGACCTTATCATCAAACTGTCTTCTGAGCAAACCGTAGGGCACTTTTGATAACGGATGTAAATGGTTTGGGTTATAACGACATTCATGTCCGTGAAACATGCATCCGTTGAATTCGAAACCGTATTTGACACCATCCTTTTCATAATAACCATCGAGATGATATTTTCCAATCACCATCTCTCCATGATTTAAAGAGTGCTGAATGTTCACGCCTCGTGTTGTTTTGACAAATTCAAGCCATTCAATGGAAACGGCTGAATATGTCTTGTTCTGATTTGTGTATGCATTGTTATGGGTCAGAGCTAGTGTGTCTTTAGGTAGATAGTGGGTTTTATACACGGCCATGCAGCACGCTGCTAAAGTGGTGTATCTGAATGGGTCGAGTTTGGAACATTGTATGAATTCGTCAGGGTACTTCATAGATGCCTCACGGAGTAAAACGACATCGTTCTTGCCGTACATGGCGAGCTCTATTTTTTTAAATCAAAAACCTTACCCGACACGGTAACATACCACTCATCAAACAGAGTCAAACCTCTCTTTGTCAGACATTGTCTCATAGCCGTAGAAATGCTTATCAAGGTATGGGCCAACGCAGTCTTCATTTTCTGTTCTATTGAACAGATGTGGAAAATGACCTTTCTCAGCACAGGTTAGATTTAACGCGGCGGATGTCATGGACAGACGCATAGGGATGAAAGAGTAGCTATCGATGAAACGTTGCTTGAATGTCTTATCATACATTAAAATGATCCGACAGCCTTGCATAGTAATTTGGAGTGTTAGGCCTGCTTTTGCAAAATATTCCAATAGTATAAAATTGTCAAACCCTGAAGCGTTGTGTGCAACCCATGTGTAATTCTGATAATGAGGCTGTCTAAACCTTTTAACAAGTTGATCTATTCAGTCTGTACCAGCGGCTGTGAACTCTTCCCCTTTAAATGTAATGGCGCATACGAAATTTACTACGTGTTTACCGTCCGTGTGTTGTGTCTCAAAATCATAATAAATGTATTTGTCTAGGTGGTTCCATTTTTATCGGTTGTATGAAACATTGGTGTACTCCGTCATTAACCAATTAGGCTTTACAATGGATACAGTGTTCTGCAGGGCACACATGTTTTTTGGTGCTGCTCCGTTGACGTGATATCGCCTATTACATTTCTGACAGTGTTTAGTGACATCACACTGAGCGTACTGTTGTCCTGTTTGTGTTTGTTTATGCGCTTTTTAGCAGTAGGCTGATCTGCAGTACCGCAAACAATCGTGACATTGCCTCGTTTTGCCAACGTATTTATGACAATCAGGTGCATTACATACATCGCAAACGTATTTACACCTGTGGTCTCTACGGCTAGTAAAACAATGATAGCAGTATTCGCACACATATGGTGTACCAATGAATGCTTTTAGGTTCTTAATCAAGAAATAATGTTCGTTGTGTAGATACAAGAACACGGTCTTATTATGAGGCTCGTCATTGTTCGTAAAGTGTTCCAACAGACCAGAACATGTCCTATGGAACACCACTATTTTAACATGTAACAACCGTTCAAACCGTGTGATGTCATTAAACCCTATCTTTTGTTGTACCGAATACCCTGCAGTTTTCTGTAGAGACGCGGCTAACGACTCAAGTTCACTACATGGCGAATGCGGTTGTAGAAAATGTGACAGACAGATCGCAAAACACAGATTGTTAGATATGTTGTTGGGACAGAACAGATTCATTCTGTTTCTGACAATCACCTCGTTATGAACTAAATCACGTATCTTTCGATAAGCACCACCGTGTTTACCGAGAGCTATAGACACGTTCAGATCTAGACATTCATCAGCCCGTACGTCAGAATTACTTTGCATAATGTTCTCTAGTTGTTGTGTGAATATGTGCAAATCGTAAACGTTATCAGGTGACAAGACAGCGTTAACGTCAGAGGGTAGACTAGGGCCTCTCAAGGTAATGTTGATTAAGCCCCCATCGCCGGCCAGCAGTCTGGAAAACGACACTATTTCAGACATGATATCATGCAGAAATATAGCGTACGCTGCCAGGTCTGGAGCGGTTATCACACGCATGTTTATACGATGCCGTATCTCCAATCCATTAAATCTGCGTCTCGGTACCACCGTATAACCACCAACGGACCCACCCTCTCTTACGATAGACTCAATAGCGGCTTCGGATAACCCAAAATTTGGCTCCGAAGGATTAAACGAGTGACTGTCTGTCCACCACCCCACCTGCT
Organism: Ictalurus punctatus; assembly: GCF_001660625.3. Classification (NCBI taxonomy): domain Eukaryota; kingdom Metazoa; phylum Chordata; class Actinopteri; order Siluriformes; family Ictaluridae; genus Ictalurus; species Ictalurus punctatus. The sequence continues at coordinate 11,845,018 of NC_030435.2, forward strand.
GTGAATTTGAATCGCTGTCTAACAACGAATTTGAACCGATGTCTAACAACGATTTAGGCAGTGGTTCTGTTTGAACCTCAGCCATTGATCTAACACTGTTTAATAAGTCCAACAAAGTATTGGTGGTAGACTGCTGTCTATTCAGATCCTCCACTGTCCGAATTAAACCATGTAATGTCTCTGTATTGCCACGCTGTTCAAAAGTATACAGACCATCGTCGTCGCATCTTCTAAATTTAATTGCTGCTCCCAGATTACACGAGTTTTCACCACACCGCTTTGACATTTTTACAGATTTTGTTTTGAATGGAAACAAAAACTAGTAAAAAAAAAAAAAATCACACACAGTAAACCCGATACGAACCAGCAAATAAATAAACACACACACACACACACACACACACACACACACACACACACACACACACACACACACACACAGAGGGGTATAAAATACTTATTGTACAACTCACCGGAGTTTCTTGATTTTAACCAACTGTACAAACTGTTTTAACAATTCCGTCGTCAGGTGTTGTTTGTGATCAACGCGACGAATCTCCCCAGCAAGAAGCTTCTGGGTTGCTATGATTTGTTTATGTGTGATGGTATGGTTTTGTAATGTTTCCACAACACTTTGATTATAAAGACGCTGATTTTTCTCTATAACGTCCAGATGCTCGGTGACGCTAGCAAAAGTCTTTTCAAATCCAGCAATACGATCCTCGATGGCCTTGAACCCGGTTCATATCACCTCCGCCGAGTCTCTGTTATTGTCTATAATAACAGTAGCCTCGCGACCAAATGCTTCTTGGTTTGAAGGCAGATCGTCTCCAGGAACCGGGGTAAATACACAGGCGTCCCACGAATCAAACAGCTCCTGATTCCAGTCCAAACAAGAGTCTATAGCGCGCGGTTCATTATTTTTGAACTCGGGTGCAGCGATCTTGTTTACAAGATTTGACAATCCTTGAACAGTAAACAAACGAACACAATACATAAGAGAACATCTTAAACCGCTTTTTAACAGATAAATATCTCATTATTACAGATCTTACCCAACACGGGGTTTTCCAACCTGACTCGCGGGACTTCTGTGTTCGCCCCTTTGTGTAAAATAAAGTAAAATCATTAAACACATACACGTCATACATAGGATCGAACACTTATAAAGAATAACAACGTACGTGCCGCTTGCCTTGTTCAGAAACTTGATTTCGTCTACGATGTCCGGGATAGACACAATGTCAGCATCACCTGTAGCATTAGATACCCGTTTAATCCACCACAATAAACCCATAAATTCGTTTATAAATAAAAACATTCTTAACAATGTGTAATAATAATAATAATAATAATAATAATAATAAAACAAAACACTTACTGTTACGACAGACAGCCATCTCCTCTTTGAAGTATTCTCCAAAATAATATATAAAGCTTTAGCGGTGAGTTAAAACGAGAATCGACGATTCGCCTAAAATTACACAGCGCTCTGATACACAGCCGAGATCTTAGAGACTTCTGCGTAACTGACCCTACTTTTAAACATAAAGCATACCTATTGTAGGGTGTGTCGTAAAGCCATTAACACCCCCACAGACACTCATTATCATAAACAATCTGTAGGATCACACCACGAACCCCCCTGGTTATAAAAAAAACTCTTTGGTCAGGAAGAAACAAAGGGCCATAAATTAAGCACTCCTAGAGAAACGCAGGCCTGACAAGGACGAGGCCATAAATTAGCCCTCTAGCTCTTTTAACCATTTTTACCTCCTAAAGTTTTTATGTGTTTTTTTTGGGGGGGAAGCATAGCAATATGGATTCTTTTTAAACAGCTCTGTTAATCATTTTTACATCCTAAAGGTTTGGGTTTAGAATGTATGCAATACAAACGATTATTTTAAACAGATTTTTTTTTTTTTTTTTTTTTAAAGACGCTTTAACTCCTAAACTTTTTATTCAAAGGAAAACCGGGATCCCTAAAACATAATCAACAATTGTTTTCACTTATTTCACAAAACAAATATTCTACTCATATATGTACACATTCAAACATCATGCTTTTCTAACAATGTGTTTACACAAACGAAATAACGCCACAAAGTAACACAAACACATCCCCATATTAAAAACATTATTTCTTTTCAGACGTATTTCACCCCACCAAAAACCAAACTCATTAACATAAACACCTTTTGTTGGGAGGGGGGCTATTCCCCCCACACACCTCTCCACAACACCCCCAGACACAAAGGAGCCAGATTGACCAGCTGATACAGTGGACCACCCCTACAGACCTGCCAGTCAGGGAAGCACAGAGGGTCATAAATTATCACACACAACACTTTGATTGACAGTTTGACAGAAAATGTATGATATAACTACTAACAGATTCAGTGTATGTTTATTTAAGGTTGCTTTTTTTCCCTCCCAAGTGATGCAACAGAAAAGTGTTCACCCTGTCATCCAGAGATCACAAATTCAATCCCTGTGGCCATCTGTGAACTTGTATGCTGAGGATACCAGCCCACTTATGCTGCTCTGTGAAGTTCAAACGATGCAGTTGGCTAGCTTCAATTGTCTTAGGGGAAGCACTTTTTAGCCTTCACCCTCCCTGGTTGATAGCGGTTATATGATCGTGGAGAGATGGCTGCTGGATGGAAAATGGCAGGCGGCCCACCCAACAGCCAGCTGGTGTGGTTTTCCAAACTAGACTTACTTATTGGTTATAGAGAATAGTTAATCGATCCGATTACATGAAATGCCATTTTAGTAAAAAAAATAATAAAATAAAATAATAATGCCCATGATATAAATAATAAAATGAGTAAATTAAGCAATAAATATGAATCAATGTATTGTAAAATAATAAAATAAATATTACTGATTATTAAAAAAACATTTCACTATACTCATTTTTCCAAAAACATCGTCAAATTTCCTTTATGTCAAAATGGCCTTTTTTAAAATAATTTCATAATGCCCTGTTTTCATTTCATAATCAGGCTTTTAATTCATAATGAGAGTTTTATTTCATTCTGTCCTAAGCTGTCAGTAAACATCAGTGGGGTGGAGTCAGAGCATCATTGGCTTCTCAAACATTCAGGCCAATGCAACAGCTCACCAAATAGAATCATTAAATTAAAGGTGCAAGCAGCATTTAATGGAAAATAAATTAAACAAATGACAAGATTACAGACATTTTTAAGAACTGGCACCAGGAAAGGACCAAGAATCTTTAGAAGTGAAGCTTGTCGTTTATTAAAGTGCACCACACAGAGAATACACATTTGTTTTGATGCCGAGGAAAGCTTCCAAGGTGAGAATGAGCACAGAAACGCCTTAGTTATAATGTTAACAGACACTGGGTCATATCTTTTGAACAAATGAATATCAAAATTCTGTTCATTCATTTTTGTGCGGGTCTGTCCACTGATAATTTCATAATTTTCCTACTTATGGTTCATAGGGCTGCCATAGACTCCCAGTCGAGAATAATAATAATAAGAAGAAGAAAACTAACTGATACAATAGGTGCCTACGCACTTCCTTTGGTGCTTGGACCCTAATTATAGATTCAAGCAGTGATTAAAGGGGCTAAGCACCAAAGGAACTAAGCACCTGTTAAAGGGGCTAAGCACCACAGTAAGCGCAATGTGGAGCCTGAAGAGCACGAAGAGGAGAAATAGAATGTACATGAATGAATAAAAGATAGGTTCAGAAGCACCTCTGAGAATAAGATTGAACAGGAAATTAACAGAACAGAGGCATTTATTTACATGGCAAGAGGTTCAATGTTTACTGCAATGCTGAGCGACAAAAAAATGGAACCAAATGACAAACAATTAAAGACACTTTAAAGAACTTGCATTCCATGGGAATCGAACATAGGGTCTTTTGAACTAAAGCTTGTTGTTTATCACAGAGAATGCAGCTTTGGTGTGATACTGAGGAGAGTATCCAAGGTGAGAATGAGCAGAGAAAAGCATTAGTTAGAAGGTTAACAGATACTGTATCATTTGAACAGATATGATCAAAATATATCAAAATTCTGTTTAGTGATTTGTCCACTGATCATCTGAACCAATTTTGGTAAGAATTGGACAAAATTTCTTTGAGGAGTAACAAAAAAACTGAATACTGTACATTTCAAAATGTGACTACTGTAATGGGTGGAGTCTCACTGTAAGACATGCATGGTGATCAACATGAGAAGAGTAATCTGAGGAACTAAATATCTTTTCTCTATGACAAAATTTACAACAGCATTTGCATGTAGGTGTCCTCAGGCCAGGATTCATATCAAACGTGAAGTTTGATATGAATCCTATGGCACTATGACTATAATTGAATATTGGCATGTATATAGCCTCACGCCGAGGTTGTGTACAAAACATGGGAAGTTTGGTACAGATTGAACATTGTATGTCTGAGTGTAAAACATGACAGGTCATGTTGCCAGCAGGTGGCGCTATGTTTATAACTGAACATTTTCATGTAGATGTCTTCAGGGTGGGACTTTTATCAAACTTCTGAAGTTTGGAGCACGTTAGACATTGTATGTTTGACTTATAACAACTTCCCTTTTCATGGCAAAACATCAAAATTTGTGAGACCGCCACGCCCAAGCCATGCAGAGAAAACTCAAACGCTTTGCAATTTAGCATCATCAAGGCCTTTAGATGAGACTGACCTAAAATGTTGTCAATCCAATGAAATTTCTAGGAGGAGTTCATTAAAGTACAAGGCATGGAAATGGCAAGATATGGGCAAAAATTTTTAGAGATAAATCAAAATGGCTGACTTTCTGTTGAGTTTACGGCATGATTTTAAGAGACTTTTCTGTACGTTTTGGCAGATTACATGTGTACCGAATTTCGTACATGTAGGTGAAATGTAGTGGAAACACATCATGGAAATTTTGTAGGTGGCGCTATCGAGCCATTCTGCCACACTTAATTCTAAAAACCTGTATCAGATGTAAATGTTCGCCACTTTTGAGGTGTGTCCAAAGTTGCATTAATTTTCAAGCCTAAAAAATGTGATTTGTTTCATATCGAAAATTATCAGGACGCCACGGACATGCCCTTCTACGAAAACACAAAAACTTCACAATTTGTCATAGCCAACGCATTTAGATTACACTGAATATGATGTTGATCAGATGAAATCTCTAGAAGGAGTTTGTTAAAATACGTGGGCTGGAAATGGATGTTGCCAGTAGGTGGTGCTATGACTACAACTGATTATTGGCATAAAGATGTCTTCTTGCCTGAACTTTTACCAAACATGTGAAGTTTGGAGCAAATCGGACATTGTATGTTTGAGTTATAACAACTTCCTTTTTCATGGCGAAACATTGAAATTTGTGAGTCCGTCACACCCACATCGTGCAGCAAAAACTCAAAAGCTTCACAATTTACCATCATCAATGTCTTTGGATGAGACTGACCAAATATGATGCCAATCTGATTAAATCTCTAGGAGGAGTACGTTAAAGTACGAGGCCTGGAAATGGCAAAAAAGGAGCAAAAATTTAAGAGAAAAATCAAAATGGCTGACTTCCTGTTGAGTTTATGGTATGGGTTCAAGATATCTTTTTGTACGTGTTGGCACCTTACACATGATTCCCGAATTTCATACATGTAGGTGAAATGTAGCGCGAGGCGCACATTGGTGAAATTTTGTTGGTGGCGCTTTAATAAGTGTGCCAAATATCCTGACTTTTCGAGCATTCCAAAGGTGTCAAATGTGCATTTAAAACAAATCACCTCAAGCAGCTCTTTATATTGCTGTCGGGTTTTTGGTGCAATGGCACCCTCTACCGAATCCTCAGAGTCAGTGAGGGTGTTTTGGCTTTCCATAGAGGAAGGAGAAGTTGCAACGGGAGCTCCAAAGTCAGGCGGAGAGCCGGACCCGGAAGACAGCGCAAGAGATAGAGCAGCGCTCGTCTCCGGGTCCTGTTCCAAATCCATACGAGATCCCCAGGACCTGAGCTGGCTTGCTGCCGCGGCAGTGGCCGGCACAGATCCGCGAGGCTCTGAAGCCCAATTCCCTTTGGACAAGAAGAGAGCGAGATGTGAGCGGAGCTGCCTAATTGTGAAATGTTCACAATGCTGACAGACAGACCCCTCCATGGCTGCCGTTGCATGCTGCACGCCCAAACACTTCACAAAGAAAGTGAAGTCCATCTCCTCCCGTGATGAAATGGGAGCAAGGCGTAACACACTTTCTGAATTCTTTCTTGCTCATTCTTTCTTTATCTTTTCTTTTTTTTTAAAAAGGGATAGAAAAGTTTAGAAATTTTGAGAAAATACAGAGTAGAAATGAAGCATCTTTTTGTCACACAAACAACAGACATGCAGTCTCGCTGAAGATAATAAGGCTGGCAGCGTGGCTCACAGGTGCCATATATACATATATCATGTGATGCGCTTAATTGCCACGTCACCTGATCGTGGCAGGGCTATAAGTAGAAGCACAAGCTTCAGATACCGGCCACGCGTGCAAGGGCGCTCCCATACTATTATGCTTAATGCAACGTCGAAGTTCCCTTTGAAACGGAACTGAAAAGCTTCGCAATTTAGCATCGTCAGTGCCTTTAGATGAGACTGACCAAATATGATGCCGATCTGATGAAAGCTCTAAGAGGAGTATATAAAGTACGAGGCCTGGAAATGACAAAAAAAAGGAGCAAAAATTTAAGAGAAAAATCAAAATGGCTGACCTCCTGTTGAGTTTAGGGTATGGGTTCAAAAGAGCTTTTTGTACGTATTGGTATCTTACACGTTTCCCGAATTTCGTACATGTAGGTGAAACATAGCGCTAACTTAAGTTAAATGACCAAATAAATATCATTTTGCCATACTTTAATAAGTGTGCCAAGTATCCTAGGTTTTTGAGCATTCCAAAGGTGTCAAATGTGCATTTAAATCATAGAGGGCGCAATGGAGCCGATGAGGCACAACTATGATAAAATGCAACATCACATCAGTTAACGTCGTAAGACAAATGCATATGTAAAGTTTCATGGATTTTAAGCCATCTTAAGTCTCTCAAAACACCGCGGGAAACTTTGAAAATCCAACATTTCATCCAACATGGCCGACTTCCTGTTGGGCGGAGTCAGATACAACCATGTGAACTTTGTCGCACTTGATGAGATCAATGACTATGGTAAATCTCGTGCACATCGGAGCAACGTCATCGTGACCATTGCCTACATTCGGGGATGCTATGGAGCTCCTCGACCACGCCCATGCCGTAACTTAAATTTTCACCGATTCTGATGCGTCTGCCAAGTTTCGTGAGTTTTCGCGTATGTTTAGGCCCTTAAAATGACACGAATGCATGAAATGCAACGAATATAATAATAATAATAATAATAATAATAATAATAATAATAATAATAATAATAATAATAATGAAAGGGCCCTTGCACCCGGATGCATGTTGGGCCTGCTCTGCCAGGGGCACTCTGTTCCATTTTTTTTAAAACACTTTTTAGCATTTATATATTGTTAGGAGTGTTGTATGTTCTATGATGTAAAACATGTAATTTCCTGTTTCCAGTAGGGGGCGCTATGACTAATAACTGAATATTGGCATGTAGATGTCTTCAGGCTAGAATTAGTATAAAACATATTAAGTTAATGCAGATTGAACATTGTATGCTTCAGTTATAAAAACATCTTGTTTAATAGCAGTAATAGTATGCTTTAGCACTTAGCTAAGTGTTGCTAGCATGTTCTAACATGTTTCTAGCATGTTGCTAGCATGTTTAGAATTTGCTGCCATATTTTTATATGTTTCTAGGAATACATTAGTGTTTAACATGTCACTTCATGTTGCCAGCAGGTGGCGGTATAATGATGAATGAATATTGGTATGTAGATGTCTTCAGGGCAGGATTCGTATCAAATATGTGAAGTCTGGTGAAGATTGAACATGTCTGAGTTAGTGTAAAACATGCCAGTCCATGTTGGCAGCAGGTGGCGTTATGACTATAACTGAATATTAGCATGTATGTAGCCTCAGCCCAGATTTTGTACAAAACATGTTAAGTTTGGTGCAGATTGAACAGATTGAGTGTCTGAGTTAGTGTAGCTCATGTCACTTCCTGTTGGCAGTAGGTGGCGCTATGACTATAACTGAATATTCAATTCAATTCAATTCAATTTTATTTGTATAGCGTTTTTTAGAATAGACATTGTCTCAAAGCAGCTTTACAGAAATATCAACACGGTATACAAATATTAAAGGTGCGAATTTATCCCAATATTGGCATGTAGATAGTCTGAGACCCAGATTCGTATCAAATATGTGAAGTTTGGTACAGATTTAACATTGTATGTTTGCGTTATAAAAACTTGCTTTAGCACTTAGTTAAGTGTTGCTAGCATAGTGAAACATGTTTCTAGCATGTTGCTAGCATATTTACCACTTGCTGGCATATTTGAATATGTTGGTAGGAGTGCATCAGAATGTAAAACATCTCACTTTCTGTTGCCAACAGGTGGTGCTATCAAGTGATACTGATTCTGAACACAACAAATTAGGTAAATTACCTTGAATTTGAACTATAGTGTAATTACATGTACTGCATATCTGTTTTCATTTTTAAATTATTAATTAGTATTAATTATTAATTATTATTAATTATTATTAAATATTAAATAGAAGTGACATCAATATTTCAGTTATGTTCACTCTGTGAAGCCACTGTGGAAAAAAAAAAAAAAAAACATTAAATATGAAGTATCTAATTTCTGCAACACTGGTGGCAAAACGAAATTGCAAAGAACAAATTCCATAACAGTCCACATGTCTGTCAAACAGGTAGTCACACCAAACTCTATGCTATTGATGAGCTAATTATTCTATTTGGGGTATTGCAAACAGCAATGTTGAACACACCACTGAGTGTGCAGTTTTTGTGGAAATCAGCAGGCAAAAGGCTTAATTATAGTTGTCTTTTCACATTAAGCTGGGATCGGAGAATGTATTTTAACATCAAAAACATGACACATTTCACTTGTAATGATTAAAATCTGTTTTATAATATAGATTACATCCTAAAAAATAACAGCTGACTTTGAACAGTCTTGCTTAATTCATTTATTTTTTTTAAAGACACTTTAAACTTTAATCAGGAGGTCTGTCATAAACAGTTAAATGTAAACTCTCTGCTCATGGTCACTGTTAATTGAGTTAAAATAATAGCAATGAGATACTGTTGGTTAATTGATAAATAAACAAGCATAAAATATTTATTTTTAAATATCTTAAAAAAATAGAGAGTCCTAATTAAAAGTAGACTAACACAAAAATGATCAATATTAGGAAAAAGGCTAATAGCTTTCTAAGGAATAGCTTACTAAGCTCAATGTCATATTTATATTAAATGCAACCCATAGTAATTAAACATTATTTTATTTCTCATTTTATTTATATTTAATGAAGTTATTATAATACCTATTTTTTTATATTAAATTATTTATTTATAACTAAGCACATTTTAAAAAAAATATTTTTGCACTTTTATTTTTGTTTATCAGTTTTAGATTTATTCCCCCAGTACAGTGTCCATGTGTGCTGATAATATTGTGTTTTGGGAGGGTTTAAATCAAAACATGGAAACTGGATTTGACTTTTCTAGTGATATCTGGCAACCATGAGTTTAAATGAAGTGAATTAGGAAGTTGAATCAGATGATGTACATAGTTACTTGTCATCATAATGGCTTCTTTGCAGTATTTCCACATTTGTTCGGTTGACTGAGGAGATGAAAAGCAGTGTGAAAGTAACTGTTGCGTGGTGTAGATGCATTTTGGAGTTGTAGTTTTTATCCTGATTGTATTATACAACTCCGAACAGGTCACTCGCACCGGTGAGAATAAATATTTATTCACAGTCGCACAAAATACTTTCCAGTCACAAATGTGAGTGAAATGGTCGCACTATAGAGCCTTGAGTTTATCTGCAAATTTTTTTCCCGTTTGGCACGGTGACATTTAATAGCCCCGACAACCTCTGTAGTGCCATTTAGTATCATGTTAATGTCATGATTTCTCCTCACACAAAGCGCTGGAGCTCGAAGCAAAGCTAGCAGCTCGAGGGCTAAAATGCTAACTCAATTTCGGGATTTTGGCACTACAAAATGACATCATCCCTGCGCCACTCTATGGTGATTGGCTGTAAGTGATTTGCTTGATGTGATTTGCAGTGGAGTTTTCTATTAGCGGAGGATGAAATTTAAACGTTAATATCGCAGTCGATCATGTTCATTTAATTGTGGGCAGTCAAAATCGTAATTGCGATCGATATTCGATTAATTGTGCAGCCCTAGTCTACCGTCATTGCTGTTGAAGAGGTTACAGACCCAATGCTTTGCATCAACTTGCAAGGAGTAAGCTCTCTTGTAGGTGTTTTGTATGAAGCCATTTATTCATTTTAATTTATTTATTCATTTTCATATGATACATTTACATGTGATTCATAATCATGTGATTCATAATCATGTGATTCATTTTCATGTGATTCATTTTCGTGTGATTCATATTCGTGTGATTCATTTACATGTGATTCATTTACTGATTTGCTTCTCTTTAAATCCAGTTTTAGACTGTGATATTACAAAGGTCTTTCCAGATTATTACTTGCCACACTGTATGAGATAACCCCAGTAAAACTGCCTGAATTCTATAATATAATTTGTTCACCATGTTAGGTTTAAAACCTCTAAAAACAGATTCGCAATTGACTAACATTACTCCGTTCCAGTTCACATCCTTCAAAGCATTGGCATGTTTTGTTTACTCTCACAATCCCCCAAACACACACACACCCAAAGTCTCCATAAAAAAAAAAAAAAGAGACAGCAGTGTTTCCCACAATAACCAAAAGTTGTCCACAATGTGAAAACAACTCGGAGAGTAAGCTGAACTAATCAAGAAAATTACCAAGACAAAAAGTTCCAGTAAGAGAAAAAGCCCCCACTGACTTCAAGTCTGATGAACAGTCTGCGCACAATAACAAATATAATGTCCTACACTTTTAAAGACTTGGAAGAAATAATATAACAGTGTAGCACGTAAAGCCGAGGAAAAAACACTAATAATTAAATTAACAGAAACTCTAACCCAGTCAGAGCCTCAAAACAGAGAACCACATTAATACTGAAGTAGATTTAAGAGGAGTGAGTCCACAAAATCTAGGTGAAGTAATGCAACGACGAAATCTTCAATAAAAATCCGAATACTGTACAGGTGGAAGGCCGAGTGCAAAAAATGAAAAATAAAAGAAGAGCAAAAAAGACGCCGCTGTGTAGGTGATACAGTTCACCCTGATATCAAGAGTTTAACATAGTCTCCTGCTTCCTCTGCTGAAATAAAGATGGTCAAATCCCTCACTTTAATCCGCTGGAGCTCTCTCGTACGGTGTAAAATGTCAACACAGTCACTGTGATAGTGGAATCTGCACACAATAGCTCGTGGTCGTTCGCCAGACTTGGGCTTCGGCTGAAGGGTCCGGTGGGACCGGTCCAAAACCGGCTCCTTCTCCAGACCAAACGTCTCTTTTAACAAGGCCGCTACAGCAGCAGTTGTACATGTGTCAGCGCCCTCTGGACTCCCACTTTCCTAATGTTATTGAGCCGTGACCTCGACTCCAAATCCTCACATTTATTCTCTAATTGAGTCATGGTCGCAGTGAGAGACTCGATAGTAGTCTTCATGTGAGCTATGTCATCGGTGCAACCGGAGAGAGTGTGCTCCATTTCCCCAACAGTACCTTTCAGTGTTGATATGGTAGTCTCGGTAACAACTTTATCACTAGCCAGCTGTGTTTTCACAGCCTGCAGGTCAAGCTGAACAGCAGACAGTGCAACCCTGAAAGTCTCCTGGAGCTCCTTTTCAAAAATATCGGCGATGTCCTTCCTCAGTAAAGCCAGCAGCTCAAGTCTGAGTGCAGCGAAGTCAGAGTCATCGCTCGGCGACGCAGATTCAGGGGAAGAAGGAGACTCACTCGCGGCGCGCACACTTGGCCTCAGTCATGTGTGAATCCTACCATGGGTTTTTATGTTCTTTCCAGACATTTTAACGTACCACAAAGTTAAAAGTGCAAACAAGGAAACAGAGTAGAATAAGTCAAAATCTATTGTATGACCGAAAAGCGCAAATTAATTATAATTTTAATCGAAATCAGGAGGAGCCTCCAACTTCGTGTCCTACTCCATCGAACTCCGAATTCGAATCCATTTTTTAAATTATTTAAGTATTGTCTTAATAATCTGTTGCTTTCTCATCATAGTTGGCTTCTGGGGATTATGACGCCCACAATAATATAGTATCCTACATAAATTTGGCTGGGACGTTTGCTGTTAACAAGGACCAACAAACAGCCAGGAAGATTGCCTTGGACACTGCACTGGTACTGGCTTTTTCACAGCTGGTCTGCATTTGAGAGGTGTGCAATCCCTAACAATATTCATGTTGTGATTAATAGTTTTTCATTTTCACTTGTAATGCTGTTCATATAAATACTCTTCTCTTGACTTTGGCTTTAGAACAGTTGCTAAGTGCTTGAAAACTCAACAGCCTCAAAAAAGGTTTGAAAACCCTGGGGGGTTCTGGAGGCAATGTCGGAAAATCCAGCTACTCTTGCAAAGGTCATATGTCACCCTCAGCACTACACCTACAGCAACTTCTCTGCTCTGACGGAGCCTGAATTGAATCTGTCGGTCTCTTCCAAAAGGAACACGGAGAACCCTCTTTATTGAAATTCAAGGTAAAGGAATTTTTGAGTCCTAATAGATGTCCTCTAAAAAATACCTATCAGTTGTGATACAAATTGACTGTGGGTAACTCCCTTGATTTACAGTACTTGCTAATTATTCCTTCATCTACAATACTGTATGTTCCATACTTTTTTAAACATTACAAAAATGATTTTGGTACTTATTTCTTAAATATTTTTAGGTAATACAATGAAGGAAGGGGGGGGGGGGGGGGGGGGGCACAGTGGGTTGAGGTTTTGATTCCCACTGTGGCCCTGTGTGTGCAGAGTTTGCATGTTCTCCCTGGGTACTCTGGTTTCCTCCCCTGGTCCAAAGAAATGCATTGTAGGCTGATGGGCGTGTCCTGTGTGTGTGTGTGTGTGTGTGTGTGTGCGTGCGATTGTGCCCTGCAATGGACTGGCCCCCTGTCCAGGGTGTCCCTTGCCTTGTTCCCCATGCCCCCAAGGATAGGCTCCAGGTTCCCCGTGACCCAGTAAGGATAAGCGGTACAGAAAATGAATGCACTGACAATGAATGTGACTAATTTAATGTTTTCATTTTAAAAGAGAATACAAAAACATTGTTAGGACACTTGTCATAATATAACAGACTTGATAATGTGTAAGGTACAATTTCAGCCGCTTCACCTCAGGGTTACAACCTCATGGTCACCTTCAGATGGTCCAATTCAGAATAATATTACAAGTATTAGAATTGTGTACCTTGTTATTATGGGTCATGTGACATGTTTAAAGTAAAATTAAATTCTATTTTCTTTCATAAGAATGGTAACCACTACCCACTTACCCCTGTTCTACTGATGAACCAGCGACATCTATAAATTCTTCTTTTTTTTTTTTTTTAATACACACACACACACACACACACACACACACGTGACCTCACCCAAGCATTCACTTCCTCCATGACATTGAAGAGAATGAGGTCACAATATCCTAAAGCAAATACATCTGCTCACTGCCTATATCTTCCAACTGTTCATCAAGCCTATGCTGATTTTAAAAAGAACATGATTTAAGTAATTCAATTGTCCAAACTTTTGGGTTTTGTTAAATGGTATAATGTTCTGGTTTTGCAGAACGTTAACATTTTCTTACAGTTCTAAGTCTCTTTTTAAAAGATACAGGTTTGTGTTCTTGCCATACACTCTAGAGCAGAGGTTCTCAACCTTTTGTAACTATTGTAATTATAGCTGACACTTAAGACGAACATTTTACAGTTGGTTGTGTGACTACATCATTTCCTTCAAATGCTATTGAGCTTTAAATCATGGTATATTTTGTGTATGGGCCATTCTGCAGTGAAATACATGTCAAATTTAAATGTGATTTAATAGTTTATTTTAATAAATATCAAAAATCTAAAAGGTGTGCGCCATACCGGACACCTAGTTGAACACTTTACAGTTGACTGTATGACTGTAAGTCATTTCCTTCAAATGCTATTGAACTTAGAAACGTGTATAAAAATGTCTTATGTAACTTTAGAGACGGTCCCTTAATTTCCGCATATCCGTGAATATCGAACGTCCAACGTCAAACCAACTTTATTCCAGTCTTTTAGCTGGGAGTACGCCAGAGGGGTAGTATGTCCGAATTCTCAGTAGGCGAGAAACAGTAGGTGAGAAATACCCAGATGGCGTACTGCTTCCAGCAAGATTTTGAAATATGCAACCGATGGACACTACGCGAGTCAAAAATCCCATAACGCTGTGCGACTGGTACGGACGAGCTCAGAAAAATGGTGAAAGAGTGTGTGTCCGCTCTTTTTAAGTAGTAAACCTTGGTTAAACAGGACTTGTTTAACAATACCTGAATAAATTGTTAACTTGTTTAAGGTTTAAACAAGAAAACAGTTGTCAGCATTTGAAACCTTTTTTGTGATCTCCATCATGCCTTAGCAGGCCAAGCTATCGGTAACGAATTTACCTCAGCCTGTTAATACTGTTAATTCAGTTAACTTTCCTGATGTGTATTTTGCCGTTAATGTGGTTCCCTTTAATCTGGTGGTTCCTTTAAGATTTTTGTGTTCATGATGACGTCGAAGGTCACATGATAATGCCAACATGACAGATATAGTGTTTTCGACTTCATGCGGTGCTGCGCAGGCCGATCAGCGGCTGCCAGGAAGCAGTTCAAGCTGGTTCGAATTTTTGCATGACTTGAGACAGCACAGACGCGACGTCAGTGTGACGTATTTCATCAAAGTACAGCATTAGCGATTAGAGAACAGCTGGCTCCCTTTCCCAGCGCAGCTTCTCCAGAGCGGCTGCTCGAGCTCTGATGACGACACAGCTATTTCACGATTGGCCAGACAACGATAACATGCTTTTCATGTTTATTCTGACACCTTCATTTCCTCTAAGGCTCATAAATCCGTATTTTTATTGTAGTAAAAACCCTTTTCAGGC
>NC_030435.2:11870226-12015226 GCF_001660625.3 Ictalurus punctatus
GGCCACTCTACCATACATGCCTGATTGGCGGAGTTCTGGAGAGATGGTTGTTCTTCTGGAAGGTTCTCCTCTCTCCACAGAGACACACTGGAGCTCTGTCAGAGTGACCATCGGGTTTTTGGTCACCTCCCTGACTAAGGCCCTTCTCCCCCGATCGCTCAGTTTGGCCGGGCGGCCAGCTCTAGGAAGAATCCTGGTGGTTCCAAACTTCTTCCATTTACGGATGATTGAGGCCACTGTGCTCATTGGGACCTTCAATGCTGCAGAAATATTTCTGTACCCTGCCCCAGATCTGTGCCTCGATACAATCCTGTCTCGGATGTCTACAGACAATTTCTTGGACTTCATAGCTTGGTTTGTGCTCTGACATGCATTGCTAACTGTGGGACATTATATAGACAGGTGTGTGCCTTTCCAAATTATGTCCAATCAACTGAAATAACCACAGGTGGACTCCCATCAAGTTGTAGAAACATCTCAAGGATGATCAGTGGAAACAGGATGCACCTGAGCTCGATTTTGAGTGTCATGGCAAAGGCTGTGAATGCTTATGTACATGTGCTTTTTTGTTTTTTATTTTTAATAAATTTGCAAAGATTTCAAACAAACTTCTTTCACATTGTCATTATGGCATATTGTTTGTAGAATTTTGAGGAAAATAATGAATTTAATCCATTTTGGAATAAGGCTGTAACATAACAAAATGTGGAAAAAGTGAAGTGCTGTGAATACTTTCCGGACGCACTGTACCTTCTTTTAAATTAATAATAATTAATTCCACAATTCTGAAAGAAATGCAAATAAAAACTTTCTCTCCATTTCAACAATTACTCAAATTAATATTAACACATGAAATAAATTCTGAAGATTACGTTTAGATTTGTTAACTTATCATTAATTCATATTAACATTAATAAATCTTTCTTCAAAAACAAGCATTTCTACTTTATCATTGAACATCAAACTGATCATTTTAAAACTTTTTTTAATGTACTTAAATTACATTAACATTAGCAATTCTGAACACCTAGGCTCACAACCACTCATCATTCAACTCCCTTATTTAAGACTAAGGGGTAAATTCTTCTTCACAACAAAAGCATCTCTGCTTTATTGCACCTTAGTCGGTTTCTTTTCTTGTTCATTACATTAGATGCAGAGCTAAAGGTCCTTTCGCTGTCTACGCTCGTACAAGGCGTGGGCAAGTATTTTCTTACCACTTGCGCAAGCACAGGCAGACAGCTTTGATTAGTGGCCCAATACATAAGTCTGCTCTCGTGCCTGGGAATCACAGGTTCTACTAGATAACAACTTGAGTTGACAGACTCGCACTCTACGTCACAGTCCTGTTTTCTTGAACAGTTTCGTTGAACATGGCTGAAAAAGCTGCTGTTGTTGATTCACTTGTGTCTATGTGCATCTTCTTTTGTGGCACGATATCTAAAAGTAAAGCATAACGTAAGAACTATTAGGCCTATGTGTTTTTATAACGACTAAAAGCAAACTTCTGAATTACTGAATAGCCTATTATATTGAATATTATATTTCTTTAGATAGAAACTTGCCTTCTAGATTCTGCACATCTTGTCTATCTTGTCCGAATTTCTTAATCTCCACAACTAGCATTTTGTGCGTTTGTTGTTTCGTGTCAGCATAAAAAAACTTTTTATATCGTGGATCAAGGACCATTGTGATACTGTACATATGGTTGGAAGTGGTGTTCCTGAAGTGTTTTTGTACTACCTCCAGTAATGTTTTTTTGGTTGTTGTTTTAACCCCTTGTCTGCTTCTTTGCCGAGTAACCTTTGTAGAGTCTCCAACAGGGGGATAATGTCAGCAGTGGACACGTCATTTTTGCTAATCTCTGGTTATTTGTTCAAACCGTGAAAGAAGTGTGGTTATGCGTTCCATCAGTGCCCACTGCTGCACATTAAGTGTGACAGGCAGCTCGTAATCTGTAGCGTACGCAGCAAGCGCTCTTTTTTTTTTTTTTTTTTTTTTTTTTTTTTTTTTTTTTTTTTTTTGTTCCAAAAGACTTTCAATCATTATATAAGGTGCTGTTCCACCTCGTAGTTACATCCTGCTTAAGTATCTTTAGTGGAAGATCCATCTGTGTCTGAATAGACTGCAGACGTGAAGAAGCAAGTTGCGAGTGTTTAAAGTGGCCTACAATCTTTCGGCACATACTAACCAATTCTGTCACGCTCCGCTGGCTTAATATGCCTTCATTGATGGCGAGCTGGAGGGAATGAGTCATGCAGAGCATACTTATAATATCACTGGCCGTCATGACTTTAGCCATATTCCTCATGTCACGTACAATGGCGTGCACTCTTGATCTGTCAATTTTCCATCTATCTAACATGTTAGTGAATGCTTGTGAGATTGCCAGTGAAGTGTGAGAAGTGGTAAGTTCTTCTGTATGAAGCAAGACTTTAAGTTTATTAATTACTTTGAATATCTATGGTGAAGCTCATCGCGGAGTTATGAAGTCTTGTGAATGTGATCTGCCACATGGTTGTATATCTCCGGTAAGCAGACGTCTCCGAAACAACACCGAGTATGTAAAGTGTAGCGAGGCTCAAGTTGTCTTAACAGTTGCTGAAATCCCGTGTCTTCCAATACGGAGAATGGTTGATACTCCATTAATTTCTGAGTAATTTTTAGAGCTTTTGTGCTGCCAGATTTAATTTTCTAGTGCTGTCAAATACTTGCGTGATAGAGGGAGTCACGCTAGCCTTTGTTGGTATTTAGCTTTTTTTTTTCAGCTGAAGCAGCCTCCGCTTTGACGAACTCATCATATTCCTTGGTGTGTCGGCATCTATGGTGTGTAATCAAATTAGTTGTGTTAAGATTTAACTTGAGTTCCATCTCGTGAAATTTTATCAAAGCAGAGCTTACAAACTACAGTTTTGTTGTCGTCATTGTCGCCCAATTCAAAATAATTCCACCCAAGAGACATCTTTACACACAGCACAAATTTGATGTGTTTTCCTGACCTCTTTTGATTGACAGGATATAATCTGCCCTAAACTATCGGCCGATAGCACAAAAAATTACCTTTATCGGCCGATACATCGGTGCATCTATACTAAACAGCGATTCTGTCTGTATTTATTACAAAACAAAAAGCAGAGAGAGTTTTTGCACACTCAACCAGCAAAAGGAGCTGATCTGAGGTAGAACATCCAGTCTATACACCACCTAAAAATTATGCATATTTACCAGTTTGCAGCTAGCACTTCAAACCAGAGAATAAAGGGATTTGTTACTAGGTTTTTAACAGAAAACACTAAATAGTGATTTTGTCTGTGTTTAGTACAAAACAGAGAGCAGAGAAGCACCATATCTGGAAAATGTCAGAGGGAGATAGGACAACTAGTTATTCACTGCTATGAAATGCTTGTCTACACCCAAGTAACTAGTAGTAAGATGGCTAGTTAGATCTCCAACACAAAGGTAAATAATCATGTAACATTGCTAGCTAACTTTATGGTAGCTACTTGTGTTAATGCTAACTCGATTTAGCTCGGTGTAATTTTGAAAAGACCGACAGTTACTCTCTGCCTGCCTCCCATTGCACTTCTCACTTCATCTGTATATTCCAGCCACTGTTTAGAAGATAAAAATAAATGAGACCAAAAATAAAGTCGTAATATTTTGAGAATGTCATCATATCAGGAAAGGTTGCATTATTTCAAGAATCAAGTCAGAATACTATGACCAAATGGTACATATGTGTTAAAATGAAGGGCCTTGAGGATTTGGTGATGCTATAACTTTACTGTTGGTTTTCAAATAAAGAAATAGACTATTTAATCTTCTGGTGTATCACACTTTGAAACACCTTTGCCAGAAATTGCATTTGTTTTAAAAGAAAGAACACAAACTTGGAGGAAATTGACTATTTTGTTGAAGGAGAAATCACAGGCAGTGGTTGCCTTAAAGGCTGTCGATGGTTACATCTGTGGCATAACAGCTGTGACGCAATAATGCTCAGTACAGCAATTGAGCCCCCAATGTGTTATGGCATATGGACTCACAATAAGGCTTAAGTTTATCGTAGGAATCTATATGCAATAATGCAGTGAGGGCTTGATGTTGAGTGTACTGGAGTTCCACTCCTATGGGATAATTAAATTTTTTATTCTCATTGTCTCCTGTGAAACTACACCCCCTTATTGAATGGCATACAGATGTAACCATCGATAGTCTTGAAGGTAACCACTGCCTGGGATTAGTCAAGTTAATATTAGTCAAGTCAAGTGGCTTTATTGTCATTTCAACCATATACAGCTGGTGCAGTACACAATTAAATGAAACAATGTTGCTCCAGGGCTATGGTGCTACACATAATAAGACCTACACATTCTACATAACTTGGGGTTTGGGGCATGGGGCAAGCTTGGCTCAGGTGGTAGAGTGGGTTGTCCACTAATCGTAGGGTTTGCAGTTCAGTTCCCGGCCCACATGACTCCACATGCTGAAGTGTCCTTGGGCAAGACACTGAACCCCAAGTTGCTCCCGATGGTAGGTTAGTGCCTTGAATGGCAGCTCTGCTTCCATTGGTGTGTGAGTGTGTGTTAATGAGACACAGTGTAAAGCACTTTGGATAAAGGTGCTTTAAATTTACCACTTACATAAAGTGCACATTGCAAACAACAGAAGACAGTACAGTAACTAATAAAACAGAAACAGGACAATGAATGAATGAATGAATGAATGAAAATGCCTTTTACTGTCACTATACACATGTACAGTGAAATTAAGCGCCACTCCTTTTTGTTCCGTGCCAACATGTACATAAAATAAACAAGAAGAATAAACAAGATAAATAAACAAGTATTGGGGCGGAGGGGGGAGGTACTATGAAATGCACAGTTTTGAGACACTATATACATGTACTGTGAAATCAGTACATGTATGTGTTTAGAATGGTAATAGCTTTTGGGAAAAAACTATTCTTAAATCTATTAGTCCTTGTTTTGATGCACCTGTAACGTCTCCCTGAGGGCAACAGATTGAACAGATCAGAGCCAGGGTGAGAGCTGTCCTTAATGATGGTTTTTCCTCTGCTGATGCAACGGGAAGTGTAAATATCCATCAGGGAGGGGAGAGGGCAGCCAATGATCTTCTGTGCTGCTCTTATTACTCTCTGAAGCCTCTCCCTGTCTGCCGCGGTGCAGCTACCGTACCACACCGTGATATAGTATGTCAGCAGGCTCTTGACGGACGAGCGGTAGAAGATCAGCAGCAGATTTTGGTCCAGATTGTACTTTCTGAGAACCCTCAGGAAGTGTAGCTGCGTTTGAGCCTTCTTAATAACCGCTGTGATGATGTCTGTCCAGGAGATGTCTGCAGAGATAAGGACGCCAAGAAACCGGAAGGTGTGGACCCTCTCCACACACTCACCATTGATGAAAAGGGGGGCTAGCTCAGTGTTGTGCTTCCTGAAGTCTACAATGAGCTCCTTGGTTTTCTTGGTGTTTAGAGCCAGATTGTTCTTTGAACACCAGGCTGCCAAGTTCAGGACTTCCTCTCTGTAGGCTACCTCGTCTCCTTTTGAGATGAGTCCGACCACTGTGGTGTCGTCAGCAAACTTGACGATAAGATTATTATTGTGGACTGGACTACAGTCGTATGTGTAGAGACAGTACAGGAGGGGGCTCAGCACACAGCCCTGTGAAGAACCTGTGCTCAACGTGCGAGTGGAGGAGAGGTGGGGTCCGAGTCTCATTGTCTGAGACCGGTTGGTGAGAAAGTCCTTTATCCAGGCACATGTGGGGGGGAGGCCAAGAGTGACCAATTTGGTGATGAGAATGTCGGAATGATTGTATTAAAAGCTGAACTGTAATCCACAAAAAGCATCCGGACGTAGCTCTGTTGCTGCTCTAGATGTCTCAACACGGAGTGGACAGCTACAGCGATAGCATCCTCTGTGGATCTGTTTGCGCGATATGCAAACTGATAAGGATCGAAGTCTGGGGGGAGGTAGTCCTTGATGTGCTGAAGAACCAATCTCTCAAAGCACTTCATGATAACTGGAGTGAGGGCCACAGGACGATAATCATTTAGGCTAGTGGTGGGCGACTTCTTTGGCACTGGAATGATTGTGGCTGATTTTAGGCAGGACGGGATGACTGCTTGGGCCAGGGAGAGATTGAAGATTCTGGTAAAGATGTGGGCAAGCTGGTGGGCACACGATCTGAGCACCTTACCAGGTACTCCGTCTGGGCCAGCAGCTTTCCTGGGGTTCACTGCCAGAAACATCCGTCTAACATCATGTTCCCTCACAGTAAGTAGAGTGGTGCAGGAACCAGGAGGGGATGGAGGCAGGGCTGGACTCGTACAGGAGCCAGATGAGGGTGGAGGTGAGGCTGGAGCAGATGAGTGCTGTTGTTATGTTTCAAAGCGAGCAAAGAAGCAATTTAGCTCTTCTGCCAGCATCGCACTCAGGTCTCCTGTTGTCGCATCACGGCCTCTGTAGTTCGTGATGTTTTGTATGCCCTGCCACACCTCCCGTTTATTTTTGCTGGACAGGTGGGACTCTATGCTCCTCTTGTTGACCGCCTTAGCTTCCTTAATACCACCTTTCAGGTTGGCACGAGCAGCTCTGTACAGAGCTCTATTACCAGACCTGAAGGCAGCATCGCGGGCTTTGAGGAGTGTGCGGACCTGTTTGGTCATCCAAGGTTTCTGGTTTTGGAAAACCTGAATGTTTTTGTCCACAGTCACATTTCCGATACAGAACTTGATATAGTCCAGTAGCGTTCCTGTTAATGTTTCTAGATCTTGATGTTCAAATAAATCCCAGTCTGTCTGTTCAAAGCAGTCCTGTAGTTTGCAGAATGCATCGTCAGTCCAGGTGGTAACAGTCTTTATAGTGGTCTTGACACTGCGTCTGAGGGGGGTGTAGGCAGGGGAGAGCAGGAGGGAGAGATGGTCTGATTGGCCGAGGTGGGGGAGAGGTATGGCTCTATACGCCTGCTTAATGTTGGAGTAAACATGATCCAGAGTGTTCGCCCCTCTAGTAAAACACTTAACATGTTGATAAAATTTCGGGAGTACAGTCTTCAAGTGCGCCTTATTAAAATCTCCTGCAATTATGTGAACACCGTCGGGGTAAACCCGCTGATGTTTGTTTATGGTGTTCAACAGGAGAGAGAGCGCCGTGTTCACATTGGCGTCGGGTGGAATATACACAGCCGTGATAATCACTACTGTTAGCTCTCTCGGTAGGAAAAAGGGCCGACATCTTACAGACATGTACTCGAGGTCAGGGGAACAATTTATCTATCATTGTTCCGTTATTACACCAATTCTCATGCACATACATACAGAGCCCCCCCCGCTCTTAGCGGAGTCCTCAGTCCTGTCCCAGCGGAGCATAGTACGACCTGCTAGCTGCATGCTAGCATCAGGTATCCTCGGATGAAGCCAGGTTTCAGTAATAATCAAAACACAACAATCACGAACGTAGTGATTTCCAGCTAGTTGTAATTCCAAATTGTCGATTTTATGCACTAGGAATCTGGCATTGGAGAGAAACGGGCTCAGTAAAGGTGGCTTGTGTGGTTGTTTTCTTAACCTTAACATAACACCGGCCCTGCATCCCCGCTTTTGCTTCCTCTCCCTTCTCCGTCTACGCTGCCTTCTGGACCCAACAACAATCCACGGAGAGCCCGGCAATCTCGCCATGTCGTCTGGGATGTTGTGCGTGTGATGAAAGACTCTCGAAATAGGTATTTGGTGTTGGTCCCCAATATCCATAAGGTTCTGACTTGTATAGCGAATGTTCGTAGAACCGATAATGCACAAACAAGTAATAAAGAAATAATACAAAAACAACAAAAAAGAGCGCTGAAAAGGAGAGCCGTGAGCCGCTGCAACTGTGTTCGCCGCCATTGCTGAGTGACAATGGGCACAGTAAGCGACAGTGTAGCACAGAGCACCGACAGCTTACAGCAGATTAGCTTGTGGACATAGCAGTTATTGTGGTAGAAGCCAGGTAAAATGTATAATAATTAAACAAAATTTTTATAAGTACAGTAGCAGCAACAGTACAAGTAGTCAGTACAGAAATGTGAAAAATTGCAAGGGGAGTGGGATAGTGTTCAGTTCAGTATCTCTGTGTGTGGGTGTCAGTCCAGTCTCTGAGTATTGAGGAGTCTGATGGCTTGGAGGAAGAAATTGTTACACAGTCTGGCCATGAGGGCCTGAATACATTACCAGGCCTGAGGTACCTTTTTCCAGACGGCAGGAGTTTGTGTGAGGGGTATGTGGGGTCATCCACAATGCTGGTGGCTTTGCGAATGCAGTGTGTGGTGTAAATGTCTAATGGTAAATTTATCCAAAGTGCTTTACACTGTGTCTCATTCACCCATTCACACACACACCAATGGTAGCAGAGCTGCCACGCAAGGCGCTAACTTGCCATCGGGAGCAATTTGGGGTTCAGTGTCTTGCCCAAGGAGAACCGCCAACCCTACGATTAGTGGACAACCCGCACTACCAACTGAGCCACAGCCGCCCTATCAAGGATGGAGGGAAGAGAGACCCCGATCTTCTCATCTGTCCTCACTATCCACTGCAGGGTCTTGCGGTTCGATACGGTGCAATTTCCAAACCAAGCACCATTTTTGATCCGGAGAGGTTGCTGCGTGCTACTGCCATGCAACCATTATGACTTTATTCTTAAAACACAGTCACAGTTTTCAGGCTGCTATTATGTTTATTTATTGGACTGTGGTCAACTGTTCTTTCCCTCTGAGTAATGGTATTGGATTTTGGTGCTCAACTTTCATTTTGTTACATTGGTGGAAATCAAACCCACCATTATCAAAGTTATTATGCCTATAAATACTGCTAACTGGACTCTAATTTCACTTTTACTAAATGTGTTCCATTAGTGGAAAATTCATAAATAGAAAAAACTCTGGCTCTGCAGTAATCAATTATTATTGTACACTTTTAAACCATGTGCCTAATATTTGACTGGTTTGATTGTTTGTAAAACAAATCTGTACTGAAGTGGAATAAATAGGCTTTTTTTTTTTTTTAAACAGTTAAAGGGGTCCATGGCTACAAAAGATTTTAGATCTTCATAATGCACATTCCATCTCCTCATAAGTTTTGACAGACAGTCTGGCATTCATTTAGATTTTTTATATTTGGCAGACACCGTTATCCAGAGTGACTTAAATCTTTTTATTTCATTTATACATATGAGCAGTTGAGGGTTAAGCGCCTTGCTCGACGGCCCAACAGTGGTGGCTTGGCAGTGCTGGGGTTTGAACTCTCATCCTTCCAGTCAGTAGCCTAATGTCTTAACCATTGTGCTACTACTGCCCACTTGTTGATGGTTATTTAAATGTATAAAAAGTATTTCTGGCATTTAAATTTCAGCTTTCCATCCATGATGTTTAAAGCAATTACAGCTCTGTTAATTTTTTTCTGTCATATGAATTGTGTGTGGAATAGATTTTATGATAAAAGGTGACTATATGCTAGGAACTGGCGTTACTATGGTAACTGTGCCTTGCAGGTGGTCAGTCCCCATGATGATGTCAATCACTCACAGAGGAACAGGCGTAGTGCTCAGTGCAGGTAATACACACAAACACACACGCACACAAACTGTCCTCTAATCAATAAAACAGGAGATATTTCATTTTACTTGTCATACTAATGAACTATAATTTCAACAAGAAAATTCTTCCTAGGTATGCTTAGCCAGAATGTGTAAAATATGTCCTCTACTTACTTTGAAAATGTATGTTATTTGTCTGCTTATTTCAAATAAAGGAAGTACATGTTCACTAAATATTTCACTGGTTTAAACTGACAGTTAAACCAGTGATTGATGGGCTGAAAATGTATCTTATTGACCAATTTTATTTCAAATCAAGAATTTAGTGTCCTATAAATTTAGTTTGTCTGGAGTTGTTGATTTAACCAGTTAACGCTAAGAAGGTGACTATTACCGCTTAGTGTGATGTAATTTTGTTCAGTGTTAACAGTATTATTGCTGTGGAAATAATCTAAGTTGATGTGATGTTTCCTGTTTTGGTCAGGTATTTCTGCTTTTGCAGCTGCTGCGCTAGTATTGCCGGGCAGTTTTCCTTACTACTTGGACCTGGTCCACTCGTTCTCCATGGGTCCAGCTCTCATCACCACAGCCAAATTTGCCCTGTCCTTCCCAGTGGCCTACCACACTTACAATGGCATTCGCCACCTGGTAAACACATACGCAACATTACAACAACAAAAGTCACCCTACCACAGCAGCTGCTTGTTTGCTGTACATATAAAACAGTTCTTTCTGACTTGAGTGCAGATGTTCCTAGACATGTGTGGCAGCAATGATGCTGTAAAATGACAACTTTTCAGTCAGGTTTTTTACTGTTACTAGTGCAGGTTGAACTGGTGGTGTCCATGGCACCTGCCACACCAATTGTTACCCCACTTCCATAGCCACTGGGACATTTTATTATTCGCTTACACACTTTCAGTAAGTGTTTTAACTGGTGAGGTTCACAGTGAATCCAGAGGCTATCTTGTGTGACATTGGGTGTGAAGCAAGAATACACCCTGGATGGATGCTACATTAGCAATGGAGGGCTGTCATTAAAGGAAAATGAGTAAACAAGGAAACTGACCGTTAAATATGTAGTGGATTGATTTTCCCTAATAATATTATGATCCTAATGCACATGTACCCTAACTCAGAAATCAGCGTAGTAGCTTCATTGTCAGTTAACGTGTTAGCCAGCAAGTTAAATGATTAAAGATGACCGCAGTAGCTGCATTCATTTGGCAATTAGTGTTAACATGTTGTACACTATATTATATTTTTCTCAAGGCATGTTCAAAAATAGTCTGAGGAGCTGAGTGAATGTGTCTTGATTTAGATTTAATTTAGCTAGTTGTTAATAAGATTCAGTTATAAATTCGGTGCAGTCAGTTAAATCTAATCTTTCCACCAAGTTGTTGTTTTCCGAATACTGTTGATCAGATCAGAAAAAATAAACTATAGATTATTAACACTCTTTGCATTAAGTAAGAAGCAGATGTGTGTTTGAAGTTTGTTTAGTGTGCAAAAGCTTATATGGACAGTGCTCTTAAAAAACATTGAAAAATATTTTGGTTTGATCAGTAAGCACAGTGGTGCTTGTAAGTTTGTGAACCCTTTAGAATTTTCTATATATCTGCATAAATATAACCTAAATAAGCATCAGATTTTCATACAGGTCCTAAAAGTAGGTAAAGAGAACCCAGTTAAACAAATGAGACAAAAATATTATACTTGATCATTTATTTATTAAGGAATATTCTAATATATTACATGTCTCTGAGTGGCAAAAGTATTTGAACCTCTAGGATTGGCTTGAAATTAGATGCAGATGTTTTCAATCAATGGAATGACAATCAGGTGTGAGTGAGCACCTGTTTTATTTAGAACAGGGATCTAGCAGAGTCTGATCTACACAGCAAATGTTTGTGGAAATCTATCATGGAACGAACAAAGGAGAGTTCTGAGGACCTCAGAAAAAGAGTTGTGGATGCTCATCAGGCTGGAAAAGGTTACAAAGCCATCTCTAAAGAGTTTGGACTCCACCAATCCACGATCAGACCGATCATTTTACAGACCACTGTTATTCTCCCCAGGAGTGGTCGTCCAACAAAGATCACTCCAAAAGCAAGACGTGTAACAGTCCATGAAGTGGAACCCAGGGTAACTAACTAAAGGGCTCTCTCACATTGGCTAATGTTAACGTTCATGAGTCCACCATCAGGAGAACACTGAGCAACAATGGTGTGCATGGCATGGTTGCAAGGAGAAAGCCACTGTAATCCAAAAAGAACATTGCTGCCCTTCTGCAGTTTGCTAACGATCACGTGGATAAGCCAGAAGGCTATTGTCTAAATGTTTTTTGGACATATGAGACCAAAATAAAATTTTCGTTTAAATGTGGACTATGTTTGGAGAAAGGAAAACCATTATAAGAACCTTATCCCATCTGTGAAACATAGTGGTGGCAATATAATTGTTTTTTAAATTGCTTCATAAGCAGGATAAATTACTGATCATGTCTGTTTTTGTATGAGAGGAGAAGGAATCATGTTGACATGCTACTGTGTTCTCAATTTTTGGTAGTAAAATAACCCCATATGCAAACTGCATGCTAAAATCAACACAATTGTCTCATACCACAGTGAGTAAATTGTTTCCTTTTGTCTTCAGACACTTTCTTTTAGCTATAAAAAGGAACATGATGATATTGCATATAATTGTGTAATTGACTGGAAATTTATTTTCGTTTTAGCAAAACACTTGCTGTGCGAACAACAAATCAGGCAGGAGATTTGATATAGGAGCACATTGATGATGCTTAAGTACCAGTGAGGGTCAATACATTGTTAGACTTTTGAATTTGAGAAACATGTGAAACAAATTAAACATGACTTGCATGTTCACACTAGAATATCCTCAGGAAGAAATCCATCAATATTGCTGATAAATCATAGCAGATTCACCTGTGACTCCTCATAACATAGACATGTGGTGGTGTTGCTGCACTAAATGCTAAATGATGCTGTGGGGAAATGGACTATACCAAACCAAAGAAAAAAAAACTTTTTATCTTTTGTTTTTATATCTGAGAACGCATCATTTACCACTGTGGGAGGTTTGTGTAGTTACCTAGCTATTGTAGTTAACAGTAACTGACTACGTTTACATGGACAGCAGTAATCTAATTATTGACCTTACTCTGAGTAAGGTAATAATGTGATTAAGGTGTTTACATGCGTCGCTTTTAGAATACTCCTGGCATGTACCCGTTTTACATGTTATAGGACATAATTAGATTAACGGCACAGGTCATTACGTCACCACGCCCCGACGTCCCTCCAGGATTTCACGTATCAACATACAGTTCGTCTTCGTTATGGTACCATATACGCCGTAAAATGTTGAGCACTGCCGTGTGTGATCGTGTCCTGTCACAAAATGCGGTGAAAACTTTCACACGACGTTAATAATGTGATTAAGGTGTTTACATGTCTGTGATACACATCGATAATGCGACTAAAACGAGTTACTCCACATGTCTTAATTTGATTAGTGCTTACTTCGAGTATGATCTTAATCAGATTAAGGTAATTAAAAATTGCTGTTTACATGGTAGTTTCTTAATCAAAGTATCGTCTTAATCGGGCTAAGAGTGGATTATTGTTGTCCATGTAAACACACTGATTGTCAACAAATTCAAATGGTCACAAGTGTTTACACATCTAGGCATTTTCTACACCCACAGAACAGCTGCTGCCAAAACTCAGCTGCTATGGGACTGTATGGAAAGTTATATGTACTTGAGATAATATAGTTCCAATTTTATTTATGTATATTTAACATTGCAAATTGTTACCTGTTCTGCTAGTTTATTTATATATGGTAGTATATAGTGATTTCAGTATGCAGTGTGCATGACCTTAAATGCAGGTCTTGAACTACATTTTAATTTACATTCTTGTTTTTTCTTTCAGATGTGGGATGTCGGTAAGGGCTTTAAGATCCCTGAGGTCTACCATTCTGGCTACATTGTTATTGCTCTGTCCATTTTCACCTCAGTCGCCTTGACTGCACTCTGAACCTGATGTAGTAATGAAGAAGAAAGTGTTCAAAAAAGAATGTGAGAAACAGAAGGAGAATGACATGGTTTTTGTTTGTGACTGTCTTTAGATGCCCCCTGTGGCCCTGACTCATTAATAAAGGAAATTTCTAAATTAAGAAATATCTATACATGAGCTGTTGTATGCTTCTGTTTATATCTCAATAATGCATTGTTCAAGGTAGTGATTTACTTGTTATTACCCACCCAGTGATAAGGTATGGCCACAGAATGGCTAGCCATATTATGAAACTTTTATTTCTGTAATTCCTTTGAATGAATGCTTCAGTAAGTCACATCCTATTTTATCCCTGAGTCATAGGAAGTGTTAAATCACTGAAGGAAATATTCCATTTACTACTGAAACCAGATCTAGACATTCACTCTGAGGGAGGGGAATGTGGCAGGGATGTGCAGAGTTCCTCATTGGCAGAGCTAATTTGACTACTTTTACTAACTTTAATTTAACTGCATATACTTATCACTCTGGTAGACATTGTAAACACTGTGTGGTCACAATAATGAATATGAGAATGACACTACTAATATAACCTAATGGTATTTTATTTTTTACATTCATAGAATTAACTACAACAAAACAGCAACTTTTAGTGGAGATGAATCCAAAGAATCTTTAAACATTATTTAAAAAAATAAATAAATAAATTTAAAAAACAGTATTACCAACCACAAATGTAGTGACACACCCACTGTATGTTACTTAATATAAAGTCAGTACAACTATTAATTTCACAATTAAATTTACATTTGGCAGCAGCACTCTGATTTCCATAAAACTGCAGCACTGTTTGCTGAACTGGATTTTTAATCCCAAAGTTTAAAAATCCCATTTTTGAAATCCCATTTTTGATTCTAAATTTCATTTTATAAAGATAAATTGAGATTTTAAGTATCACAATTTTTTCTTATCACTTAGGCTACAGTACTAAATTTACCATATTAGTTAACAAGGAGCAAGTTACTATATGTATAAAGTATAACTATATCCGTGATCTTGAAAAATGGGTTCATTATTATTCTGTGCTACGACTCTACAGTTCATGCTGAATGGAGCAAACGCTTTCTGATTATAGCCTCTGCTGAACGTTATCCAACTGAACTAAATGGTTTTTATTTATATAAAAAGGGAAACGAAAGTGGAGGCGGTGCCGCGGGGGGCAAAGGTAACCGGTGTATAGCCGAACAGAACACTGTAACACTGACCAACAGTCTTTGTAAACATATGATGCCTTTTTAGTAACTACCTCTCTCATTAGCTCACATTTTCACCCATGTTGATAAGGAAGCTTTCCCTTTCGCTGCCTCCTTCAGTTTATCTTTCATTTTCTGCCGTCTCTGTCTGTTTGGCATCGTGCCTTTACTGACTATATAACATAGGCCTACATGTAATATGACGAGGTTACTTGCATGTCTGGAAATTTAATGAAATTGAGTAGCTAGTTTACCAACACGTTCCCTCTCAATCAATTTGAAAACTACCGGCGATAAGCATATAAAATGCTGCTAATATTACGAAAAGGTTAACAGAAGAGCTAGTGGTTTCAGTATACCTGTTTGCCTGTTGAAGTAAGACGCATCGTGATTGCGTCATGACAACGAGACTATCCGACTGCAAACTCTAGTCGGACAAATAAATAGGAAAATTCTCCGACTTTCTTGTGATTAATTTGCTACTGTTTTGTGCAAGCTCTCGTGTTAATTTGAATTCAAATGCTTTTTACATAATATAAGTTTTTATTAATTAATGTTGAGAGGGGCACTTTTAAATCATTTAAAAAAGGGCAGGGGATCGAGCCCCCAGAGCTCCCCCTTCTGCACGTCCCTGGAATGTAGTGAAGGTGGTTATACACTTCGTCTTGGTTATATAAAAGTTGCTCTCAGGAGCAGCACAAAAAATAATAATAATAAACACCGAAAAACCACAGTGTAGTGAGTAGATACAATGCAATCCGCTCATTAGCTGAACATTTGTTGCCGTGCCCACTTGGCATCAAACCTGGAACAACAAAAATGTTTTAGACCTAACAAAGCCAGCAAGAATTTAATCTCGAGATTTAAAGGCATTGCAAGTTACCCATGCCATGAGCACTGACACACTCCCATACTATGACAGATGA
Source organism: Ictalurus punctatus (assembly GCF_001660625.3). Taxonomy (NCBI): domain Eukaryota; kingdom Metazoa; phylum Chordata; class Actinopteri; order Siluriformes; family Ictaluridae; genus Ictalurus; species Ictalurus punctatus. Next base: position 11,886,038 of record NC_030435.2, read on the forward strand.
CAGATATATATATATATATATATATATATATATATATATATAATGAGTACCTATATATTCATATAATAGCCTAGTGTATATGGATAGACACAAATTATTTTATGCCTTATTTTTGTCTGTTGCGGTGTGTGAACTATGGAACCAATGTTTTATTCTTATAGGTAGACCTAGTCTAGTTTTGGATGTCATAGCACCTCAAAAGAGATATTCATATAGAAACACTAAAGTTCTGAGAACATTTGAGAAGGTAAACACGCTGTCTAAACGCGTTACGAGGTTTGCATTAACGCCGACACTGACACAATCTGTGGAAATCATTCTGAAAAAAGCCCGGATGCATATACACGTTAAATATGCACGCCCGAAAGAAAACATTTACAGTGCCCAACTGTAGTCCGCTACTGAGCCTTCTGAGTTGGTGGTCCAGCGCGCCCTAGTGTTAAATGCTGGAATTATATATCAGAGGCTATACAACGGTCCTGATGCTGGTGACACAGGATGCGTATGATGATGCAGAATTAGAGCTCGCTGTACGGCATTGCAACTGGTTCAGTCTCTGTGGCGCAATGGAATAGCGCGCTGGACTTCTAATCCAGAGGCTCCGGGTTCGAGTCCCGGCAGAGATGTGTCCCAATAATTACCACATGGTTAATGTCTTTTATACTGCATCTCCAGACTGAATGGGAAATAAAAGATACTACCCGGCGTTATAAGACATGCTTGATGAGCTCGGAAATTTGAGGGACAGTTATTATGTTTGTTCTGCTTAATAGATGCAGAAAAAAATTAACTGATTGGGGAGATTTACAAATTGGGTATGGCAGTGTAAAAGATGATGTACTAATATAGATATTAATATACTACTAATTTCTGAAGATTTTTCAGGTGAACTTTCATGCTGCGAATCTCCTGTTCTACCACATCCGAAAAACGTTCTATTGGCTTCAGATCTGGTAACTGGGAAGACCACTGAAGAATACTGAACTCATTGTCATGTTTTTGAACCACACTCTAAAAAACATTGGGTTAAAAACAACCAAGATTGGCTTGTTTTTAGCCAAAGGCTGGGTAAATATAGGATAGAACACATTTTAGGCTAAAGTAACCCATCAAGTTGGGTTGTTAATTTTAACCTATCAAATGGGTTGTTTTTCAACACTAAGGATAGTTTCATTTTTACAAAAACGCTGGGTTAATTTTTATTTCATAAATGGGTTAATGTTTTCAGGGTTATTTTTATCTTTTGAAAATGTAAAATATTCCACATTATAAACAAATATGTCAACATGGTATCTCCTTTATTTATGCACAAGAAGGTGTTCAGAAATGCATTGTTAGAGCTGCTAAAGTGGTGTTTATATATAGACTTTGAAGTAAATGACGCAAATAAGTCATATATTTAAAATGAAAACATCAGATTTTGATCAAAAACTGAATAACGAACTTATGATCCAGTCGGCATTACAAACAAGTAAGCCAAAGCTAACGAAGATAGCAGTGCATTTAATGTCATGTAAGCTGGACTGTTATTACAGATTTTTGTTTTTTCTAGTGTACAGTAATGGTTTTATGGATAAATATATTGATATGAACCTTGTGTCTCCAAATAAATCCAACAGTCTGAAAACCACTACCTCCACCTGAGGCAAATTAAAACAGCCCATACTGATTGATTTGACCCAATGAGTTGGGATGATGCGTCGGGTGGGGGAGGGGTGCATTTATTCAACTGTTAGTGAAAATGACCCAGCCACTAACTCAGTGGTTGGGTTACACAAAACTACCCAAAAACTACCCAAGACTGAGAAAATAACCCACTTAAATGACCCCAAAGGCTCAACCCAGTATTTGGGTAGAAAAAATAACCCAGCATTTTTTAGAATGCAGTTTGATATAACTTTTACTTTGTGGCATGGTGCATTATCATCCTGGAAGTAGCCATTAGAAGATGGGTAAATTGTGGTCATGAAGAGATGCACATAGTACAACCCCAATTCCGAAAAAGTTGGGAAAATGCTAAAATGGAAAATGCTACTAAAAACAAAGAGAAATTATTTGTAAATTTACTTTGATTTGTATTTAAACAAAAAACATATAAAGACAAGGTATTTTATGTTTTACCTAATCAACTACATAGTTTGTTGATGGTAAACTTATATTTTGAAAGTAATGCATGATGCACGTTCCAAAAAAGGGCAATTTAGGACTAACAGCAATATGACAAGTTGAAATAAGGTGATGTAAAACTGGTGAGGCAATCATCTAATCATAGTATATAAGTAGCCTCCAAAAAGGCCTAGTCCAAAACCACTTCTGAATGCACGTGACCTCAGATCTCTCAGACGTCACTGTCTTAAAAGCTGTCATGAGTCTGTAATAGAGATCCTGACATGGGCTCAGGAATACTTTAGTAAACCTTTGTCAGTCAACACCATTCGCTGCTGCATCCACAGATACAAGTTAAGGCTTTACTATGCAAAGCGGAAGCCATACATCAACACTGTCCAGGAGCGCCTCCGACTTCTCTGGGCTCGGTCACATCTGAGATGGACTGAGATGGAGCACAGTGGAATCGTATTTTGTGGTCCGAATAGGAAAAGGACCATCCAAGCTGTTATCAGCATCAAGTCCAAAATCCAGCATCTGTCATAGTATGGGAGTGTGTCAGTGCTCATGGCATGGGTAACTTGCACATCTGACAGACACCATTAATGCAGAAAGAGATATATATACATTTTGGAGCAACATATGCTGCCATCCAGAGCAGGACAATGCCAAACCACATTCTGCCCGGACTACAAGCACATGGTTGCATAAGCAGAGAGTGCGGGTGCTAGTATGACCTACCTGCAGTCCTGACCTTTCTCCGAATCAGGTCCGATGTGTGGCACATTATGAAGTGCAAAATAAGGCAATGAAGGCCCCGTACAGTTGCGCAGCTGAAGAAATGCATAATGGATGAATGTGGGAAAATTCCGCTTGCTAAACTTAACCAACTGGTGTCTTCAGTGCCCAAATGCTTAATAGGTGTTACTAAAAGAATTTTTTTTTTGTTTGGTTTTTTTTTTTGCATTTTCTATACTGTCCCAATTTTTTGGAATTGTGCTAGGCTGTAGCATTCAAGAGATGATTGATTGGTTTTAATGGGTCCAAAGTGTGCCAAGAAAACATTCCCCACAACATTACACCACCTCCACCAGCCTGGACTATTGACATAAGGCAGGTTGAGTCCATGGATTCATGCTGTTAATGCCAAATTCTGTATGCCTCAGCAGAAATCGAGCTTCATCAGACCAGGCTACATTTTACCAGTCTTCAACTGTCCAGTTTTGGTGAGCCTATGTCCACTGCAGCCTCAGGTTTCTGTACTTGGCTGACAGAAGTGGAACCCTATGTGGTCTTCCACTGTTGTAGCCCATCTGCTTCAAGGTTCCAATTCTAGAGACTGTTGTGTATGAAACTCCCAGGAAATCAGCAGGTATAGAAATACTCTACTATATTTATAATACTATTTTTTAAAAAACCTACCTGTCTAGCACCAAAAATCATACCACAGTCAAAATTCCTGAAATTACTTTTTTCCCCCCATTCTGATGGTTGATGTGAACATTACCCAAGGCTAGGTGTTCAGGTGTTCAAATGTGCTCAGCAAGTGTGTGTGTGTGTGTGTGTGTGTGTGTGTGTGTGTGTGTGTGTGTGTGTGTGTGTGTGTGTGTGTGTGTGTGTGTGTGTGTGTGTGTGTGTGTGTGTATAAACATAACATGCAGCCTTAGCTTTCTGTTCTTGGCCATAACATTAAAACCTTAAAACCACCTGCCTAAGACTGTGCCAAAACAGCTCTAACCTGTCGAGGTATAAACTCCACAAGACCTCTGAAGGTGTGCTGTGGTATCTGGCACCAAGACATTCGCAGCAGATCCTTAACAAGTCCTGTAAGTTGAGAAGTGGGGCCTCCATGGATCTTGTTTGTCCAGCACATCCCACAGATGCTCAATCGGATTGAGCTCTGGGGAATTTGGAGGCAACACCTTGAACTCTTTATCATGTTCCTCAAACCATCCCTGAAGTGTAGCAGGGTGCATTATCCTGCTGAAAGAGGCCACATGCATTAAGGAATACCACTGGATGTACTTGGTCTGCAAAAATGTAAATCATTGCTTACATGTTTACACACACACACACACACACACACTCACAGTGGGGGAAATAAGTATTGAACGTATTTATATGAGTCTGTATTATAAATTCTTTATTCTAATATTTTGAGATATTGGAATTTTGATTTCCATGAGTTGTAAGCCGTAATCATCAAGATTAAAACAAAAAAGGCTTGAAATATTTCACTTTATATGTAATGAATCTAGAATATATTAAAGTTCCACTTTTTGAATTAAATTACGGAAATAAACAAACTTTTCCATGATATTCTAATTTTTTTTAGATGCGCCTGTACATGCACACGCAGAATGTAGGAACACTGGATCAGGAAGTAGCAACTTGTTCACTACAGAAAGCATCCATCTTGCTTACAATTTGCTTCAGCAATAATGTACTTGTCTGAGGCCTTGCCAGTGGAGGCTGTCTGAAGGAGAATTGGCCTGAATTGCATGCAGAGAAGACAGAGATAGAGGGAAAGGCAGAAAGAATGGCTGTCAGAGAGATGGAGAGAGACATCAGTGTCCTATTGATTTTCACGAGTGTGCACTGATTGGCTCTCACACAATGATGAAGAGGTTCCTCTACAGCTGAACTGTTTGATATTAAACACTCCAATTCAAAAGGTACATTGATGTTAAGTTACACTCAAAATTGTAGAGGGAAAAACAACACATCTCTGTTATTTTTGTTATTTTTCACACATCTCTGTGTGGAAATATACTAACAAAGCGATTGTGTTGAAAGCAACACAAAATGTGTTGTTCTTAACTAGACACAGAGATGTGTTAAAAATGAACACATTATGTGTTAAATATTTCCACACAAATATGTGTTAAAAATAACACAAATGTGTTAAATACACTAACACACTGATTAAGTTGTCCTTGTGTTGTCCTATTAGTACGCTATTAAACAATTAACCTAATTGGCAATAGTATTTCTAATATTTAAGAATATTTTAAATCCAGTATTGAATTATTAGCGGTAATGGAAATAAAGCCCTGAAGCAAGACTGAATATCCTGAATATCCCCATTATTGAATGAATACCGGAACAGCTGATGCGCGCAGTGGCTTCAAGCTGTACGAATGCGTATTTTCCTGATAACGGAGAACAGTGGGCAACACCCGTTAGATGATAACACTGTACTTCGTGCATGCATGTTTACTGCTTGTCGCAATATTATGCACTTTGTGACGTTATCAGCTTTTCTATATCTAATCTCTTTATATAATAGCAAAAAAAATAATCTAATCGGAGGTAAATTGCGAGCTATAACAGGACTAAAAGATGGGTCGGTGTCGCTTGGACTGGCGGTTCGTGGCTCATACGGAGACTTCCTGCTCCGGTTGCTGGTGCAGGTTTACAGCAGCACGCGCGCCTATCTGCCTCTCTATATTTAGGATAACCCCGCGCCTCACAGCGCGTAATCCGCGTGCAAAACTAATCCTAATCCCCTCGTGGCCATTTACTCCGTCCGTCCTCCACGCCTCTATTTCTGATCCTGCGCGTCACCCTAGCCAGTGTACATGGAGCCACTAATCCAGGGGCGTGGCCACATGGGTGGCACAAGGAGACAGTGCAGGGTGTTAGCTGAACTGTTAATCATCCGGGGCTGAGCCCTACGGAAGCCATTAGCAACCATGCATTATTTATTTATTTTTTCTTTGTTGTTTTCTCGACTTAATTTTTCGTGATTTTTACATAACCAAAAGCTGTTTTCTCAAGACATAATTTTATCCAGAGAAACACTTGCGCTTGTGAATGGGACTGGTAGGCCATTAGGCTACATGCACTTTGACATCTTCACCATCATAAATTTAATAATTACCCGCTTTAGAGATGGGCTTTATCTCCGTATTAAAAGAGAGGGGTTTCCCTTACTCAAGTGTTGGACACTAATGTGAAAGTCGTCAATCCTGCAAGGGATGACGTATTTATGTAGGCAAACCCGGAAGTTAGCATCACCCTGCTTCCCTCGACAAAGCCCTGATAGGTTTTTTCCACTGGATTTTGGTTTATTGCAGAAAATAAACTCTTTGACCAACAAAAGTTTATGATTCTTAAATGTTTTGTTCATCAAGATAATCTTCACAAATGAATACAACTTTTATGAATTTTGAAGCCTATTACAATCGCAGAAGTAAAAAGCTAATGTTAGGCTATAAACAAACGACACTACCACTACGCTTCTTTCAATCTTTATTTTAAAAACATTACAATTGGAAAATACTATAAATTAATAAATCTCCAAGTTGGAAAGTTTGAGTTAGAATAGTTTGCAAGAGTGCGAGTATAAACACAACGGGGCTGTAGTAGATGAGTTTTCCTGTTTGGTGTGATGAAGTTTAATGTCCCGACAACCTCTGTAGTCTCATTTAGTCACTTATTAATAACCGTGTTAACAAAATCACAAACAGGGTATTACTGATGTATTTTATGTCATAGTATAAAATGTGAACATATCTTGAGATTATGTTAACCACAGACCTTATTTCAGTCATTTAACCAAAAACCCATTGAAAAAAACCAATTGACTTCGGGATGATGGATGTCGAGTACACATTAGGTCCAGATTATGAGAAAATTAAGTCACGTGATCACGAGAAAACAAGAAAGAAAAAAATTATATGGATGCTTAGGGCTTCCATAGAGCCCAGATTCTTCTCGTTTTAGAACTTTTTAAAACTTACTTCTAAACAGACTGTTTGCATACATTTTTTTTTCTTGCTTGTAAGGGCTAATCGCTATTTATCACTCTTTGCAGGACTACCAGACTGATAAAATCTCAAACTTTTTAGCTATCTAACAGAAGACTAGGTTAGTTTGGTGTCGTTTGCCAAGGGGAGGCACAACTAAGCTATTATTGTATGGGTTTAGCTGCTACAGTGCCATGCAGAGTATGTTATCTTTCCTTATGCTCTGCTCATATCATATTCACATAACTTATACATATTCATAAACTCATATAGACATTTACACACCTTCCTGTTCAGCATGAGAGGATGTTACTGTTTCAGTTTCAACCTATTTACTGGTTTTAAAAATAATTGGCGTATATCCATTTGTCCTCACACTGACTGTGAGCTAGTGTTTGGCAGAATTTAGAGCCAATAAGACACAAGTATTTCCATGTATTTTCCTTTAAACCTTGTCTGATTGGTCTTACCTCTGTTCACTGAACATATAAAATTACAGGCTGTCTTCTTTCACTGATGTTTAGTTACGTGATAAATCGCTCCAATTAGAGAATTATTCAGGGCTAAAGAATGAATCTTCGGGGCTACAGCCACCCCAGCTTTGACCTCAGATCAGATCTTGGAGAAGTCTTTTCCTTTATTGCAATTCATGCAGACGTAATGACTAGCTATAACTATAACTAGCTTGTGTTAGATATTGCTCTTAACTGTTAGGATCTACAAAGCACACCAGTACATTAACTTTATAATTGTGGCCACTTCTTTTGCACAAATAAGATATACTGCAAATGCAACTTTGCATTATATCTTTAGGCTACAGTATATTGCAAGGCCAAATTTTTGTTTTTGTTTTTACTATACATTGAAGACATTTGGTTTTTAGAACAAAAACATGAATGAGATAATAAGATCAGAATTTCAGCTTTCATTTCCAGATATTTACATCTAGATGTGTTAAACAACTTAGAACATGGCACCTTTTGTTCGAACTCACACATTTTTCAGGAGAGCAAAAATATTGGAAAGTGTGACTCACAGGTGTTTTTTGTTGCCCAGTTGTGCCCTATTAGATTGATTGTTTAAACAGTTAATAGATCTGGATGTCTATTCTTGGTTTGAGCCCTGGCTTTTGCCAGTGAAGACTGCCTTTTTGTTAAAAGGATAAACCAATATGAAGAGAGCTGTATAGGAGAAAAGTAATCCATTTTGAAGTTGTGAAAAAAGGGAAACTCAATCTGCGTAATTGTGCAAGCACTAGGTATAGCCAATACAACAATTTGGAAAGTCCTGAATAAGAAAGAAACCACTGGTATACTAACAAAAGCCATGAAACAAGTTAGCCAAGGAAAACAACAGCATTTGATGACAGATACATCGTGAGAGCTATGTGAAGAAAAACTCAAAAACAACAGTCAGTGACATCACCAACAACCTACACAGGGCAGGGGTGAAGGCATCACAAGCCACCATTTAAAGAAGACTTTGAGAGCAAAAAAAAGAAGTCATACCACAAGATACAAACCTCATCAGCAATATGAATCAGAAGGCCAGATTGGAATTTGCAAAGAGATACAGAGATGGGCCAAAATGTTTTTCTGGAACCAAGATTAACCTCTACCAAGGTGGTGGAAAGGGTAAAGTGTGGAGAAAGAAATAATCTGCTCATGTTCTAAGTTGTTTAACATGCACTGTTAGACATTTCTGTAATTTTTACTGTTATTTACTATATAGCACCCATTATAATACTGCAAATTTTCTTAACAGTAAATAACAGTAATTCCATTTGCATCATGGGAATCTTCTGTGACATCAAACACCATATGCAGAAATTAACTTTTTTATTTATTTATGTATATCACTGTATTTACCGTAACAGCTTTTAGTGTCAATGCACCATGTTTTTTTTTTTTTATTTACATAGTCATTTTTTTCTTTTACTCATTTTTGCCAGGCTTTGCCTTAAGGTACAGAATCAGATTAGGAACCACAGCTGTGCCACAGGTTGTGCCAGGGAGGGAGCTTAGCGGTACAGTTCTGGAGAACACCTATGTGATACACTGATGAAAGAGCTTTGTACGAAGATTTTTCTCCTTGAGAGAATAAGCAAGCAAGGTAAAAAAAAAAAAAAAAAAAAACCTTTGTACTGACAATTCCCGCAGTTGTCATATTTGTGCACCTGAATTAACCTAGGTTAACATTTGCATGTAAGCATTAGTGGTAACAAACTTAGCTTGAACTGCGCTAATGTTGTATTTAACTAACGGCTTAACCAAATTAAAATTTGTATTTTTAAAGTAATATTTTTAATAAATGGAAAAGAGAATGATAACTGTATAAGCAACAGAGAAAGGTGGAGAACTTGTTCAAAGCTTAAGTAGTGTTACGAGGGTGTCTTTCATTAGCAGACAGGACAGAGATCCATTATGGTCAATATTCCATTTATAATGATCTTTTTGTATCAGTATTTCTTGTGAAGCAAATGCTAGCAATATGTACAGCTGTAAGATTTGTAGCCGCCTTACTGCCAATTTTAAAACCTTTTTTGCCCATGCAAAAAGTCATGGAAATTTGGCTAACTACCGGTATTAAATGTGTTTTCCATTATTTATTTATTTATTTCCCCCCCATTTATTGTCTGTTGCCTAAAAATTCTTTGTGAGGATAAATCCAGAGGATGGAACAAAATGCACCGCAAAAACAGGAGTGAGTCGTAAGACAGTAGAAATTGTGAAGAGGAAGATGACAATCATCAACCACAGAGTGTCATCCTTCCTTCGCCAGATAACCGAATTTGAGTGGATGAACTTGGATTAAGTGAGACAACTGATCTCTAACAAACAACTGGATTGCTCATGATGTCATAAAAGTGAAGCCACCGCACCGCCATATTGCTATGTCCTTGCCAAAGTGTTTTGTGCCTTCTTCCTGCCTTGTGCTGTGTATTCCTGTCTTGCTGTGCTGCTTTCCTTTTACCATTATTAGTTATGTTTTCTATTCATTCCAATTTGCTCCAGTTGCTGTTGGTTCCATTTTCCCATTGCCATTACACCACCGACAGTGTTGGACTGCCCTCCTGGTTTTGACCCTAGCCTGCCTCTGATTCTGTTTCTGCTCATTCCCTGACTGTGAAGATAAGGATTATTCTGCTGTTGTTGACCTCGGCCTGTCTCAATCTCCATATGCCGGAGTCCTTCTGGTTTTTCTGCAGATATTCTTACTGTAATTATATATATATATATATATATATATATATATATATATATATATATATATATATATATATATATATATATATCATTTATTACTGTAAAACTGAAATATGGTTATGGTACTGTAAATCTCAATTTCAGTAACATACTGTACTGGCAACAGTGTCGCCAGTAAGTTACTGCAAAAACCATTTGAAATGTCTAACAGTCTCTCTCTCTCTCTCTCTCTCTCTCTCTCTCTCTCTCTCTCTCTCTCTCTATATATATATATATATATATATATATATATATATATATATATATTAAAAGATATAATCAAATATTTACAAAAATGTGAGGGGTGTACTCACTTTTGTGAGATACTGTACATACACACACACACACACACACACACACACACAGGTGCATCTCAAAAAATTATATATATATATATATATATATATATATATATATATATATATATATATATATATATATATATATATATATCAGGAAATGAAAGTAGCTGAAATTCTGATGTCTTATATTCATCTTTTAATCTCAAACACAAATGTCTTCAGTGTATAGCAAAAACAAAATTCCAATACATTTGAAGGGTATTATAATTAGGTGGTGACAGCCCTTAGTGTTCCACCTAATTATAGCACCCTCTTCCTCCACCCTTTTCACTCCATGTGTTTAAACCTGGACATCCCACTGTGCAAATCATGGAAAAGACCCAGACACAGCTTTTTACCTACTATTTGAAACAACAACAACAACAACAACAACAACAACAACAATAATAATAATAATAATAATAATAATAATAATAATAATTATTATTATTATTATTATTATTATTATTATAGACACGGGTTGAGCCTCTCCCTCGCTCAGGCAGTGTGCTTTGGCCCTGTTTCCAAATGGTACGGGCCAAATCGTATTAAAATCCACCGCCCCCCTCCCCCCCACCCCTTTCGCGCCATACCCCTCCCTTCCCTAACTCCCTCCCAGCTTCTATCTTCTTTCAGTCGCACCGTTTTTGCTGCAGTAAATGGTAGCCGTTGGAGAGGGCAATAAAGCGAGAAAACACAACAGAAAAGAAAGAAGCCCGCTAAGGGAAGCGTGAACCGGACATTATCGTGAGCACCATCAGTGGGTAGAGATCCCGCACGCAGCGAACGTGAAACGTGGGCTTCACAGGCACATATAGAAGCATATAGGTGCGTATAGAAGCTCTTCTATTTTTTCTGAACATATACATACGCGTATATATAGCTAGTATATATATATATATATATATATATATATATATATATATATATATATATATATATATGGGTCTGTGCGTATATAGGTTATATGTGTGTATGTGTGTGTGTGTGTGTGTAAATATATATATATATATATATATATATATATATATATATATATATATATATATATATAAAATCGGCGGCGTCCTTGTGCTCAAATAACCGTCAGTGATTTCACAATATAGTCAGACGCGCGCTCTGGTGTTGTGGAATACGCGTGCATCGTCACCGACATACCAAAAACACCTTACTCGTGATTATGAAGTACGGGCGGAGGCTGTGTTGATAGGTGAATCTGTTTATGCGTTCTGTTTTGGGACTGGTCCCCCCCCCCATCCCCCCATTTCCCTTCGTGAGCTACCATCCGTCATCCGTCTCTCTTTCTGCATTGGGTGAGCTCGCGCGGTGCACATCTTCTTCTGTTTTCCGCGTGTCGACGGGGCGCTCCCGGTAACCAACCGTCGTTACCAAGGGGCTGCTGCTCACCGGGGGAGTGAGACAGTGTGCGTTAGAGAGAGAGAGAGAGAGAGAGAGAGAGAGAGAGAGAGAGAGAGATCCTGAACGGGTGGGTCTGTTTCGGCTTACAGGCAGGCACGGATTTACGCACGGGCCTATTGGGCACTTGCCCAGGGCACCAGACCAGCAGGGGGCCCTCAAACCTGGCATATTTTTAGATGTGTATATTTTTTCATATATGATTTTTTTTTGTCAATAACAGAGCATTGTTTAATACTGTCATAATTGTATTATCTTTGCAGTTTTGAAGTTGTATTAATTTCGAAAAAATAAAATAAAATAATTTAAAATAGCAATGTTTGTGTTGTGAAGAAGGACATCTATGGGCGAGTGAAAATCATTTCATGACTCTCGTGTAGAAGACAGCTGGGTTCATAAATATAATAAAAATTAGTTAAAAACCACAAGCAAGTGTAGCAATGAAAAGAAAAAGAAAAAAAGAAAAAGAAGGAATAGAAGCTGAATTGGTACAAAAGCTACCAACAATCTCCAGCTTTTTTTAAAATCGGTGCAAACACGCCTGATGCTAACAACCAAGTTCCCATTGTTTCAAGTGAAGATGACGTTAACACAACTAACTGTGACAGCAGCGATACTGAGCTGCCCTGTGATGATATCAAAGCATGCCAGCGACACCATGTCAGGTTAAGCAGGACGATAAGAGTAAGAAAGATGAAGATGACCATGCGTTTTGGCTAAAAAAACAGGGACCCAAAATTGTGGGAAAATATAAACAAGGATTCGGTGAAAAGTATTCTTATTAACAGAGGGGCTGCTGCTTTCCACAACCGACGCTCAAAATATCCATCTTCCCTAAGGGATAGTGGTCTGGGTGGTAAGACTCGCTCCCTTACAGGTTATGTCTACAAAAAAGTGATATGAACCTTCTGACAGCAGTTGCTTGAATAATTGTGTGAGTTTGTATCACCGCAACGAGAACTATTTAACCACTATGAGAGGGAGCTTTAAGTGTGCCAGGTGTATGTCAGTCCTATAAGGATGAAGTTCAACAAATCAAAAAAATAAAAACTTTAGCGAATGAGCCCAGAGATGATGATGCAGGCTTTAGTGGAAGTCATAAAATTCAAGTGCACACATTTAATTCTACTATTTATAATCTTGTCAACGGCCTTGATCACATTCTGGATGCCCATAAACACGAATAATCTTTTTGGTTCTATTGATGCCAGACTCAAAATCAGACAGGAACATTATTACAGAAGCCCATAACCTTTCCTCTGCTTACCCTGATGATTTGAACAGCTGTCTTGCTGATGAGCTGATTCAGTTCAGATATTTCATTTCAATGGAGCTGGACAGATCACCATCAAAGGTACTCAAAACAATTATAGATTATGGACTGCCATTGGTTTTCCCCAATGTGTATATTCCTCACACTGCCAGTCAGCAACTGTGAAGGAGAACGTTCATTTTATCTCATGGAAAAAGTAAAAAATGACCTAAGAACCAAAATGTCAAAAGGACATCTCAACTCACTGTCTTTAATAGCCATAGAATGTGAACTGGTGAGGGAACTGGATTTTGATGACCCTGTGGAAGAGGTTTCTCAAAGGAAAGCAAGAAACATACCCCTCAGCTTAGGGCTGCAACAACTAATTGGTAAAATCGATAATTAAAATAATTGACAACGAATTTCATTATTGATTAGTTGAGGTCACAGAGTAAGCTGCTGCGGGAAAAGTGCATGATCCAGGTTGTCCAAAACCTGAGAATGTTTTATATTATGTGCTTCAAACAAACTCGCTAGTGTATTAATGTGGCTTGTCATGTCAGATGCTGTGACAGATGCGTGTGTTTTTAATGTGTTCCAGACATGTTTTCTTCAGTGCAGAAATGACATTTTTAAATTTATTTATCTGTAAATGTTAGAAATTCATGCCAGTATTTCCATTTGGCATAAAGGCTTGTCCTGACAGCAAGTGAGTCTCCATTAAATTTAACTGAATGAACACGAGTCCACACATGCACATTAATCAAACAGCGTGCAATAGAAAGGAAGCGCAATAATTGACTAAAATAGAAATTTTTAGCAAATATGTTGTTTGACAACATGTTTAGAAACAAAATTAATTGTGTTTTTTATGAGAGCAGTAACTGTAATGTAATTCTATATAAATGTAAGAAGTGCCATACATTTACAGAAAAAAGTAACATGCTACTGTGTTCAAATGAGTGAATGTGTGTTACTGCCTCTTACCAGTTAACACTTAGTTTGTGCTTTGCTTTTTCTTTTTCTTTTTCTTTATTTTTTAAAATTTATTTATATATATATTTTTAATAGCATTTTTAATATAGTGATTTATCTTCTGCTTTAAAGCTTGTGGACAATCAGTTATTTTTTTGTTTCCAAAATATAATGTTAATATTAAAAAAAAAATCCTTTACACAATGTATAGCATAGATACATTTACTACCTTTTTCATAGCCTTCAATTTTCACAATGTGAAATATTTTTCAACCCCCCCCCCCCCCAAAAAAAAATACAGAAAATAAAAATTAGTCTTTTAACCCAACTAATCAAAGAAATAATCGACAAATCAATTGATCAAAATAATCAATCATCAAAATAATCGTTAGTTGCAGCCCTACGTCAGCTAAGGTAAAAAACATTTTTTTTACTAGGCTATATGCTTTGGTGATTATATTGCCACATGTTCATCCACATGACACTGCTTAGATGTTGATAGATATTGGTGAGATATAAATGAGGCAATTTGTGGTGTGAAACAGAATATTGTGTGCATTCTCCCCACTTATTATTGTCATGGTAAATCCTGTACGATGGGGCACAGGTGCAAACACTGCTGTGGAAAAATGTGGTGCCAGGAGGGCCTTTGGGACATCTGTCCCCAGTCCACATCGACATCTAAATCTCTCCCTGCTTACAGGAGACAGGCACCTTCCATGCCAGTGCAAAGGTATCTCTTGGGGCTTTGCTGCTCGAGTGCTGACTTCTGTTCCTACAAAGAAAACAAGTTGTATTGCGATCTCTCCATCCCTCCTTGTGTGCAAGTTGTGCACACATATAACGGAATAACAACAATAAACACCTGTCCCGTGGACAATGCTATGGCTTAATCTGAAACGGGGAGAATGCAGACAGCTACTCTGAGGAATAAATTAAGAAATGCCATTGCCTGGCCCTGCATATGTGCTATGGCCCTGTGTCTTGAGCCATGTCTGTGAGCTGACTACAATATTGCACGCGTGTGCCCAGGCCTCTTTATGTGTGTGTGTGTGTAGTCTCTGTCTTATGAGGATGCACGGGGTGGATGCTGAGTGGCGATGGGTTCCTCGTGGTTTAAAACAGTGAACGCAGGAATTCAGTTTTGTTTAACACCCATACTGGACTTTCAGCAGCATCAAAAACGTATTTTTTTATTATTAAACAAATCTGTCATTGTTTGCCCTTAGATTCACATTGTCGTTTCTCTTAAATAATGAATGAACGACCAGCACAGAGCATAACAGTGCAGACCATAACAGAGTTGGACAACTTGCAACAATAGCAGACAATAGGGAAACTAAATGATTGCTAGCTCTATCAGTGACAGGAGAAAATTCTCCTCAATCAAGTTGAAAACAATGAAATTAATTTTTTCATTGATAAAAATACAGTTTCAAATATTTTTATTGAGCATTAAATCAAACCATATGTCTTATTACCCACACAATGAACACATTGAATATTGGTGATTGAAGGACATCTGAGGACCCAGACAATGAGAATTTTAAGTATTAAACTGAATAATATTGGTGTTCATTTGAATAAAAAAGACAAGAGGTGTAATCTTACTCATACTTGTACAGTCCTGTGAAAAATTATTCGCCCCATCCTGATTTTTTCTGTTTTGTGTATATCTCATTCTAAACAGTTTTAGATCTTCAAAGGAAATACAGCATAAAACAAAGGCAATCTGAGTAAACACACAATAAAGTTTTTTATTTATTTATTTTATTGAAGCAAAAAAAGTTATCCAACACCTATCACTGATATAAAAATCTAAAAGGAACCCCGACTGTGAATACTTGTAGGCCTTAACATGCAATAATTGCTCTCTCCTACTAAAATACATTGTTAGAAACACATTCAATATTTTCATTATTTTAAAGATCCTTAATGTTTAATACATATTTTAACCTACGGACGGCGCCATTACGTTACATGTGCAATGCACTCTTAGTCGATGATGTAAAACGGTTGCACTTGAGCACGCAAAAGAATTAGCTACTAGCCCTCTCAGCAGGAAAAGAATGCCACACTGTGCTACTTTTGGCTGTAGTGTTCTTGTTTTTGTGTACTGTGATACAGGGAATATGTGTAAAAACAGTGGGGGAAATAAGTATTGGACACGTACATTTTTTTTTTTCAGTAAATATGTTTCCAATGAGGCTATCCACATGAAATTTTCAAAAGACATCAGTATTAACTCAAGAAATCCACAGATATAAAGAATTCACAACAGTAAAGTCCATAAATAAAGTTATGTGTAATAAAGTGGAATGACAAAGGAAAAAAGTATCGAACATGCTATGAAAAACCAGTTCTCCAAGGCAAGGTAAGGCACGGAACCAGTTGAAATCCGTAACTAATTATACCTCCTACCTGTGCAAATTAATATCAGCTGGATTAGTAAATTGATGGTCTATAAAAAGGCTTTTCATTACCAAGGTGTCACACAAGAAACATCTCATGATGGGTCAAAGCAAAGAGCTCTCCCAAGACCTTCACAACCTTAATGTTGCAACATTGATGGAATCGGATACAGACGTATTTCAAAACTTCTGAATCCTCCAGTAAGCACCATTGCGGCCATTATCCACAAGTGGAAGCAACATCACTCCATCATCAACCAGCCACGCACAGAAGCTCCTCGCAAGATTTCTGAACAGGGAGTCAGAAGAGTAGCCCAAGAGCCAAGGACCACTTGGAAAGAGCTCCAGAAACACTTGGAGGCAGGAGGTGCCATCGTCATAGAGAAAACAATATCCACTGCTCATGCTCACCCCGCAAGACTCCATTACTAAAGAAAAGGCATATCAAAGATTGTTTAAAGTTGCTACAGCTCATTTGGACAAGGCTATGAAATAAGGGGAGAGTGTGGTCTGGTCAGACAAGAGAAAAATGTCATTTTTGGCTGTCATACTACACACCATGTTTGGAGAAGAAATGGCAGTGCACATTACCCTAAAAACACTATACCAACAGTGAAGTTTGGAGGTGGACGCATCATGCTGGGGCTGTTTTCATCGCATGGTACTGGCAGACTTCATATAATTGAAAGAACGATGAATGGAGCCCTTTAACGGGAGATTCTTAAGAAGAATCTGCGGCCATCCACCAGGATGATCCAAAGCATACAGCAAAGGAAACTCTCTATTGGTTTCAGAGAAAAAATCAAGGTGTTAGAATGGCCCAGTCAATCACCTGACTTGAATCCAATTTAACAAGATTTAAAGACAATAAATTTAGAAGAATGGGCCAAAATCACACCTGAATACTGCAACCGAAATCTTGCAACTGTCATTACAAACAGAGGCTTCTCCACTAAGTATTAAATCAATAACAGTTAGTATGTTCAATCCGTTTTTCCGGTATCATTCTCCTTTATTAAACATAACTTTATTTATGGACTTTAATGTTGTGAATTTTTTTATATTTCCAGATTTCTTGAGTGAATACTGATGTCTTGTGAAAATTTTATGTGAATAGCCTTATTTCCCCCACTGTATAATCAAACCCGTAAGCATCTTGTTAGTGCGTTTTTCTGTATATTCTCATAATGTAAAGCTCCTGTAAAATTAGTCTAAAATGCCTATCCAACGCATACCCAAAGTAAAATTAAAGCTGTTCTTGAACCATGGAGTATTTGCATGGTTTTGGTGTCTTTTGAAAGGTGGACTAAATATTTTTACATAATTGGATTGTTTGGACCTTTGCCAGTGTAACAAGTCTGTTTTTGTCAGGATGTTATGGATCAGTGGACTACTATGAGGCTTCATATGTGAGTTTCATAAATGTTTGTTTGTATGTTGGTGGCCTGACAGAGATGTTGATTGTAGCTGCTGTTGTGATTGTAACTTGAAATGTTTTATATCAATCGAATCACAGGAATCTTAGCTTTCCAAAGGTATATCACTGTGTACGTAGAAATAGATTTCCCCCAAACATGGCGACAACGTGCCGGAGGGCTGGCGGAATTTTAACAGGATAACGTATACGAAGGCGATGGCTGATAATCTCTAAAATTATTGATATTAGAATACATTTTATCATAAAATGATAGTTTAATCCCTATGCTTAGCTTGAACAGCTGCTGACAGAAGGTAGAGCTCTTTACAACAAACACTCTCGTCCTCATAGATGTGCAGTTACTACACAGACACCATAGATTTTGCCCCACTCTCGCCTCCTCACCTCTCAGATTGTCTTCATTTTGATGTACATTTTGAGTAATGTCTTCTATGTTAGTCTCCACGCTTATGTTGCGGTCAGGGTCAAATTGAAAAGGCTGAACAGAAGACATGTTTGTATCACTGTAGGGTCACTGGAGAATCAAGACCATTGCAACCATTTGACGTCACTACCCAGAATGCATTGTGATGTAAACAGCGATGGTGGCCTACGAGTGAAAGGATTTTTTAAAAACTATTTAGACTGTTTTTGTGTATCAAATTTATATAGCAGATGCCAGCGTTAATCTAGTAAGCCATTAACTGCAAGCAAATACTTCCAAAAACTGGAGATCAATCTTTCATTTACTTCTAGGACTAGGATTTACTCCTATGCTTTGGATCATCTTGTCAGGCTGCATAATCCAGTTGTGCTTGAGCTTCACTTTATGGACTGAAGACTGCACATTCTCCTTTATGGTTTTCTGGTAAAGAGCAGAATTCATGTTTCCCTCTATTATTGCAAGATGCCCAGGCCCTGAAGCAGCAAAGCATCACCACACCATCACACTTCCACCACCATGCTTGACTGTAGGTATGATGTTCTTTTTGTGGAATTCTGTGTTTGGTTTACTCCAGATGTAACGGCACCCCTATCTTCCAAACAGTTCCACTTTCAACTCATCAATCCATAGAACATTCTCTCAAAAAAGAGATTTTTTGCCAAAATTCAGAGGAGCCTTAATGTTCTTCTGGGTTAGCAGTGGATTTTACCTCGCCACTCTTCCATGGATGCCATTTTTGCCCAGTGTCTGTTAATGGAGTCATGAACAATGACCTTTATTGATGCAAGAGAGGCCTGAAGGTTCCCTGATGTTGTCCTTGGCTCTTTTGTGACTTGCTGGATGAGTTGTTGCTGTGCTCTTGGAGTAATTTTGGAAGGTCGGCCACTTCTGGGAAGTTTCACTACTGTGCCGAGCAAGCTTATTATCACTAACGAAAACTAAAACTATAAGTGAAAATTTTATTTTTGTTAACTGAAAGAAAAATACAAATATGTGTTTTCAAATAAATGAAAACTAAACTGAGTCACGAATGGAGTGGATCCATCAATGTTGCCAAATCATAATTGAGTGGGGTTTTGGTACTTTTAATTTAGTTTTCCTTTGTTTTTTTGTTTTTGTTTTTTTTTCTTCTTCTCAATGAAATATTTGGGAAAGGGAAGGGAGGAGAAAAGAGAAAAGGTAAATTAATCACATGTAAATGAATCACATGTAAATGAATCATATGAAAATTAATAAATAAATTAAAACACAATCATAATTGACCAGTAGATGGCAGAGTAATGTGTATTAGAACTACTTGGTGCAGCAGCGATTTAGGAGCAGTGGAGCGCTCAGTGGCATAGTTTCCCTGGGGCTGGAGGGGGGTGGGAGGTTATCAGAACTAGCAATTACAACCCCCCAATATTTATACCATGATCAACTAAAATATATGGAGAAGCAATTTATTTTGTAACATTATTGGTGTTCCAAGTCAATTGATAATTTGAAATAATAAATCCAAAATACCAAGAGCCCTCCTCAGTTGCACAAGTTTGTATCGCCCAACTACTGCCTCGCAACACAATGCTCGATTACTGTCATTCGACTGGAAGAGGGCACAGGTAGCTTTGAAGATGAAGAAAAGTGCTGCCCAGCAATCTATTTTGTACTGCATCAGAGTATTGTATCAGAGAGTAAAAAAAAAAATGAATATGTACTCAGAAGGAAGTAGGATAATGTGGTGTAATCTATTTAACAACACTCCAAGTATATTGTAGCCAGCTAGCTAATTAATTGCAGTTTAACCATAACTATCACTATAACAGGTTAGCCTTGTGTTATGTTAGCTAAATTTTATTTTAATAGTTCTCGTTATTATCAACACCAAGGTTGTGCACACTGGACGTCGCGTTCACATTGTGCTCTATAGTGGCATGTTAAAATCTCACAATAAATGATGTGTATAAGTTTTAGTCAGTTACAGTGTGCATTCATTTGGACTGTTATTGTGCACTGTGGAAATTTGTTTTAATGAAACAATCATTTGATCATAAATGATTGTGGATGATAGATAGTTCAGGCAGATATATGGATGGGTGGGTGGGTAGACATATAGAAAGATAGATAAGCAGAGGGAAATTATGTAATGAACCTGATATAACACAGCTGATTTTTTTCAATTTATGTATTTTTTAAATTTAATTTTAAAAAATAAATACCAGGAAGCATACCCATTCACACTTCAATTCAACCCCCCAATGTTCAAACCAAATCTATACCGATAGGACCGCTAATGGTGAAATTAATAGGTAGGAAAAAAACTGAGCCCATGGGATTTTTTAAAAGTATGATTACCATGATATTAAAAACTAAAATGATACTAAAACTAAATGCAAACAAAAATTAATGATTTTCGAAAAATAAAAACGAAATCAAACTGCACCATTAAATGCACCATTAAACACCATTAAAACTAACTGAAATGCAACCAAAATACAAAATGAAATAAAAATTAAAACTAGCAATATTTTTAAAATTATAATAACCATGGTTTTAAGCTTTTCCATTTAGAGATAATTCACTGTGGTCCTTTGGAGTCCCAACACCTTTGTGTTTACTCAGGTTGCCTTTGTTTTATCTTAGATTTTGTTTTATTTTCTGAAACAATTTAGTATGAGATATACACAAAAATAGAAGAAATCAGGATGGGGCAAATACTTTTTCACAGCACTGTAGTTAACAGATGTACAGATTAATCTTGTGGTTGCTTTTTGATGAACTCAGAAGAATTTGTAAAGTTAGTTGCACCTTTCTCCTCTGCTTGGATTATTCTGGTGGTTGCAAGTGGCAGGTCAATACAAATTTAGGTAGTATGCCATATTCAAGTATTGCTTAAAGTTGAAGCATAAGTCTATGATGACATAATATATAAGTCCAAAAAAAAACTGTTGGAAAGCGCTGAACCATGAATTGATATTTCAGACTTTCCAGAGTGACTTGGAGCAGTCTGAGAGTACCATGTATTAGAGTATTTTTCTGTACTAACTCAACAATGCTACTATCTATCTATCTATCTATATATCTATATATCTATATATATATATATATATATATATATATATATATATATATATAATTTTTTGAGATGCACCTGTGTGTGTGTGTGTGTGTGCGTGTATATATGTACAGTATCTCACAAAAGTGAGTACACCCCTCACATTTTTGTAAATATTTGATTATATCTTTTAATGTAACAACACTGAAGAAATGACTCTTTGACACAATGTAAAGTAGTGAGTGTACAGCTTGTATAACAGGGTAAATTTGCTGTCCCCTCAAAATAACTCAACACACAGCCATTAATGTCTAAACCGCTGGCAACAAAAGTGAGTACACCCCTAAGTGAAAATGTCCAAATTGGGCCCAAAGTGTCAATATTTTTTGTGGCCACCATTATTTTCCAGCACTGCCTTAACCCTCTTGAGCATGGAGTTCACCAGAGCTTCACAGGTTGCCACTGGAGTCCTCTTCCACTCCTCCATGACGACATCACGGAGCTGGTGCATCTTAGAGACCTTGTACTCCTCCACCTTCCGTTTGAGGATGCCCCACAGATGCTTAATAGGGTTTAGTCCATCACCTTCACCCTCAGCTTCTTTAGCAAGGCAGTGATCATCTTGGAGGTGTATTTGGGTTCGTTATCATGCTGGAATACTGCCCTGTGGCCCAGTCTCCGAAGGGAGGGGATCATGCTCTGCTTCAGTATGTCACATTACATGTTGGAATTCATGGTTCCCTCAATGAACTGTAGCTCACTATGACACTCCTACCACCATGCTTGACTGTAGGCAAGACACACTTGTCTTTGGACTCCTCACCTGGTTGCTGCCACACACGCTTGACACCATCTGAACCAAATAAGTTTATCTTGGTCTCATCAGACCACAGGACATGGTTCCGGTAATCTATGTCCTTAGTCTGCTTGTCTTCAGCAAACTGTTTGTGGGCTTTCTTTCATCTTTAGATGAGGCTTCCTTCTGGGACGACAGCCATGCAGACCAATTTGATGCAGTGTCCGGCGTATGGTCTCAGCACTGACAGGCTGAGCCCCCACCCCTTCAAACTCTGCAGCAATAATGGCAGCACTCATATGTCTATTTCCCAAAGACAACCTCTGGATATGACGCTGAGCACATGCATTCAACTTCTTTGGTCGACCATGGCGAGGCCTGTTCTGAGGGAACCTGTCCTGTTACACTGCTGTATGGTCTTGGCCACCATGCTGCAGCTCAGTGTCAGGGTCTCGGCAATCTTCTTATAGCTTAGGCCATCTTTATGTAGAGCAACAATTCTTTTTTTCAGATCCTCAGAGAGTTCTTTGCCATGAGGTGCCATGTTGAACTTCCAGTGACCAGTATGAGGGAGTGTGAAAGCGATGACACCAAATTTAACACACCTGCTCCCAATTCACACCTGAGACCTTGTAACACTAACAAGTCACATGACACTGGGGAGGGAAAATGGCTAATTGGGCCCAATTTGGACATTTGCACTTAGGGGTGTATTCACTTTTGTTGCCAGCGGTTTAGACAATAATGGCTTGATGATTATGGCTTACAGCTCATGGAAATTTAAAATCCAGTATTTCAAAATATTAGAATAAAGAATTTATAATACAGAAATGTCAACCTGAGAAGAGCTCTTATCAGCTAATTAACTCAAAACACCTCCAAAGGTTTCCTGAGCCTTTAATCTCTCAGTCTGGTTCAGTACACACAACCACAATCTATTCTCAGATGAAAGTAAATTTTGCAATTCATTTGTAAATCAAGGTCCAAGAGTCTGGAGGAAGAGTCGAGAGGCACAGAATCCAAGTTGCTTGAAGTCCAATGTGAAGTTTCCACAGTCAGTGATGATTTGGGGTGCCATGTCATCTGCTGGTGTTGGTCCTCTGTGTTTTCTCAAGTCGTGAGTCAATGCAGCCATCTACCAGGAGATTTTAGAGCACTTCCTGCTTCCAAGATTTATGGAGATGCTGATTTCCTTTTCCAGCAGGACTTGGCACCTGCCCAACGGTTTTATGTATAAAGGTGTCATAACGCAGTGCATCGAATCTTGCTGCAGTCATAATGCCCATGCTGACCCCTGTCCACTGCTGAATGAGCATCAAAACTGGATTATGGTTCACTGGAAGAAGGTGGCCTAATCTCATGAATGAATCATGTGGATGACCGGGTACATGTGTGTTGCTTACCTGGGGAAGAGATGACACCAGGATGCATAATGGGAAGTAGGCAAGCCAGCAGAGACAGTGTGATGCTCTGGGCATGTTCTGCTGGGAAACCTTGGGTCATAGCATTCACGTGGATGTTACATTGACATGGACCACCTACCTAAACACTGTTGCAGACCAAATGCACCCCTTCATAGCAATGGTATTCCCAAATACCGGTGGCTTCTTTTAGCAGGATAATGTGCCCTGCCACACTGCTTTGATGGGTCAGAGCTGTTGGCAGCACAAGGGGACCTGCACAATATTAGGCAGGTTGTATCAGGTTGTTTGTGTGTGTGTGTGTGTGTGTATATATACACACATACACACTAGAGATGCACCGATACTAAATTTCTCAGCCGATTCCGATAGCTGATTATTCAGAGTGATATTGGCCAATACCGATAGTTCTGCCTTTTATGCCTTCTTTAAATTAATAATACTTAATTCCACAATTCTTAAAGAAATCCAAATAAAAACTTTATTCTCTCCAAGTTCTCAACAAGTTGTTTCACAGTAACTGGTCTCATAAACAGAAAACACATTACTCAAATGAACATTAACACATTAACTAAATTCTGAAGATTAAAATAAGATTTCTTAACTTACTGAATGTTATTAATTCATATTAACAGAATTAATTGACTGTAGTCTAAAAACCTCCTGTTAGGCTCACATTCACTCACCACAAACAAAAGCATTTCTACTTTATCATTGAACAACAAACTGGTAAAATATAATATAAACCTTTATATATATTAACATTAACTGTATATGAAATACAAAAATATTATAATATATAATATACAGTATCTACAAATGTATTTTTCTGTGCAATATATACTTCTCAACTCATCTTCATTTAAATCTTTCAACGGTGTACTGGCCCTTTAATTCAGTGCGAGCAGTGAAAGCACCGTGGCAAATTATTTTTCGACTTGACACCAAAACTTCTGCTTCACTGCTGCAGCAGCCGATGGCTGATAGCGTGAAAAATTGCCTTTATCGGCCAACCATCTGTATCGGCCGATATATCGGTGTATCTCTAGTATATACATTACCAGTCAAAAGTTTAGACACAGTCATTATTTTTTATTTATTTTTTTACCTACATTTTAGAATAACAATAAAGTCATCAAAACTCTGGAATAACACAAATGGAACTATGGGAATTAGGTTGTGATAAAAAATCCAAAATAAATCAAAATAATTTAGTATTTTAGCATTTTTTTACCTTTTTTGCCTAGAATTTCCAGAAATGTATTCTTGGCATTTTCTCAACTAATTTCTTGAGGAATCCTGAGATGCTTTGTAAACAGTATTAAAGGAGTTCCCACCTATGATGGACACTTATTGGCTGCTTTTCGGAATATTTCGCTCCATGCCATTGCCACATAATGTAGGCGTAGGACAGAAGCAAGTGCAGGTATGGCAGTTTGTTCAAACAATAAGGAGTACAAAGGATCAGGGAGAAAACATAGTCCAAGGCAGGCTAGGGTCAAGCGATCAGGAAGACAGGCTAAACAAGGCAGAGCGGAGAATTGAGGTCAACAGGGTAAACAAAGTTGATAACCAGAAAAGCAAACACGAGATAAGGCTTGGAAATATGACAGAGACTAGGCAAGTGAATGTAATATTTCGCAAAGTCTTAATGTTCACAAAGTCTCTTTTATAGCATGGTTGTGAGTACTGTGAATGGAAGCAGGTGTAAGTGATTAGAATGAGTGTGAGTGTTCTCTGTGTGTGTGTGTGTGTGTGTGTGTGTGTGTGTGTGTGTGTGTGTGTGTGTGTGTGTGTGTGTGTGTGTGAGAGTGTTCTGGGAATTGCAGTCTATGGCAGCCATGTTTGTAGGCCACCGTGCAGGATGGGAAATGTAATCACTGATTTGGTGTGATATGAATTTTTTTCTTTAATTGTAAATAAAATGTTAGTTTTCTCATGAAAGAAATTAATATCTAATACATAATAATATAATAATATAATATATATAATAAATTATATTTTTGTCTACAACATAAACATCCCAAACATTTAATCATATTCCTTCAGAACAAAATATTTTTAAGATCGAGTACCTATATACATATACACACACACACACACACACACATATATACATACATATATATACATACATATATATATATATATAT
The DNA here is from genome assembly GCF_001660625.3 of Ictalurus punctatus. Lineage (NCBI taxonomy): Eukaryota > Metazoa > Chordata > Actinopteri > Siluriformes > Ictaluridae > Ictalurus > Ictalurus punctatus. Next base: position 11,911,801 of record NC_030435.2, read on the forward strand.
ATATATATATATATATATATATATATATATATATATATATGTGTGTGTGTGTGTGTGTATATATGTGTGTGTGTGTGTGTATATATGTATATATATATATATATATATATACATGTACGTGTACAAACTTTTGTGAGATACTGTATATACATATATATATGTATATATATATATATATATACATATATACACACACACACACACACACATATATATATATATATATATATATATATATGTGTGTGTGTGTGTGTATATATGTATATATATATATATATATATATATATACATATATATATGTATATACAGTATCTCACAAAAGTTTGTACACCCCTCACATTTTTGTAAATATTTGATTATATCTTTTAAAATGACAACACTGAAGAAATGACACTTTGCTACAATGTAAAGTAGTGAGTGTACAGCTTGTATAGCAGTGTAAAGTTGCTGTCCCCTCAAAATAACTCAACACACAGCCATTAATGTCTAAACCGCTGGCAACAAAAGTGAGTACACCCCTAAGTGAAAATGCCCAAATTGGGCCCAATTAGCCATTTTCCCTCCCCGGTGTCATATGACTTAGTGTTAGAAGGTCTCAGGTGTGAATGGGGAGCAGGTGTGTTAAATTTGGTGTCATCGCTCTCATACTCCCTCATAGTGGTCACTGGAAGTTCAACATGGCACCTCATGGCAAAGAACTCTCTGAGGATCTGAAAAAAATAATTGCTGCTCTACATAAAGATGGCCTAGGCTATAAGAAGATTGCCAAGACCCTGACACTGAGCTGCAGCACAGTGGCCAAGACGATACAGTGGTTTAACAGGACAGGTTCCACTCAGATCAAGCCTTGCCATGGTCGCCCAAAGAAATTGAGTGCACATACTCAACGTCATATCCAGAGGTTGTCTTTGGGAAATAGACGTATGAGTGCTGCCAGCATTGCTGTAGAGATTGAAGGGGTGGGGAGTCAGTGCTCAGACCATATGCCGCACACTGCATCAAATTGTTCTGCATGGCTGTCATCCCAGAAGGAAGCCTCTTCTAAAGATGATGCCCAAGAAAGCCCACAAACAGATTGCTGAAGACAAGCAGAGTAAGGACATGGATTACTGGAATCATGTCCTGTGGTCTGATGAGACCAAGATAAACTTATTTGGTTCAGATGGTGTCAAGCGTGTGTGGCGGCAACCAGGTGAGGAGTACAAGACAAGTGTGTCTTGCCTACAGTCAAGCATGGTGGTGGGAGAGTCATGGTCTGGGGAGCTACAGTTCATTGAGGGAACCATGAATGCCAACATGTACTGTGACATACTGAAGCAGAGCATGATCCTCACCCTTCAGAGACTTGGCCGCAGGGCAGTATTCCAGCATGATAACGAACCTAAACACACCTCCAAGATGACCACTCCCTTGCTAAAGAAGCTGATAGTGAAGGTGATGGACTAAACCCTATGGAGCATCTGTGGGGCATCCTCAAACGGAAGGTGGAGGAGCACAAGGTCTCTAACATCCACCAGCTCCGTGATGTCATCATGGAGGAGTGGAAGAGGACTCCAGTGGCAACCTGTGAATCTCTGGTGAACTCCATGCCCAAGAGGGTTAAGGCAGTGCTGGAAAATAATGGTGGCCACACAAAATATTGACACTTTGGGCCCAATTTGGACATTTTCACTTAGGGGTGTGCTCACTTTTGTTGCCAGTGGTTTAGACATTAATGGTTGTGTGTTGAGTTATTTTGAGGGGACAGCAAATTTACACTGTTACACAAGCTGTACACTCACTACTTTACACTGTAGCAAAGTGTCATTTTATCAGTGTTGTCATTTTAAAAGATATAATCAAATATTTACAAAAATGTGAGGGTTGTACTCGCTTTTGTGAGATACTGTGTACATATATATATATATATATATATATATATATATATATATATATATATATATATATATATATATATCACAAGCTGCGATGCACTATGTGTTTTGACTCCAGCAGAAAAAGAAATGTCCCTTTTTCAGGAGACCGTATTTTAAAGATCATTTTAAAAATCCAAATAAGCTTTACAGATCTTTATCAGAAAGTGTTTAAATAAAGTTTTTCATGCTTGTTTAGTGAACCATAAACAATTATTGCACATGCACCTGTGGAACAGTCCTTAAGACACAAACAGTTTACAGGCGGTAGGCAATTAAGGTCACAGTTACCATAACTTAGGACACTAAAGAGACCTTTCTACTGACTTCATACCCTTTCATTCCAACCCAAATGGAGGAACTTTGTCAAAATCAATTCACAGATGTCTACTAACCACATGCTTTACAATATAAGACATAAAACAATATATCAGTCTCTTATGCTCTTTATAATATTCCATGTGATTTAAAAAAAAAAATCAATTTAATGTTTTTTAAACATTAATATTCTGTCCTGCTCTATGTCCCATATTTTCCATTTTGTTTTATTTCCTGTAAACATGAGCACATTGGTTGATGAGGATCAGGAATTGTCCACTGATAGAAAGCTACCATTAGGACCTACTTTATCTAGGGTTTACATGAGGGTTTTTAAATTGCTGCACTTTTTAATATCTGTTGAAAGAAACAGTTTCCAACTCTCTCTGTTTTTAGTTTAGGCTTTGTCATGTTTTCTGCACTGAAATTCGATCGCTGTGTCACCTCACACACAGCGAGTGACACATGCAGATCGATGGAATCTCTGAGGCAGTGCATGAATATGTCAAAATGTGTGTGTGTATAAAAGAATGCACCAACAACTTGCACCAGCAAACTTAATTAGCTAATTAGTGTTGGTTGTGTGTCTTCCCTGTTCCGTTTGTATAGGTAGACTTTCAGTGAGTTTTCAGTGAAACTTTTTTGCATCTTCAGGTTTTACAAGGTTTCAGCATAACGGACAGACGGATGAGAGAATTTTTGCAAGTGAACATGGCATTTTCGTCATTCCCACTGTCTACACTCATTGCCCTGGTACTTCTTGTGGCATCCATTCAGAGCAACTCCATGTATGGTAAGAAAGTATTCTTCTTCTTTCTGCCCACTCTTTTACATTTTCATTGTTCAGTTAATACAAGAGATTCACTGAACCATTAGTAAACATGTGAGACTTAGAGAAGGACCTCCCTTTTGTACTTCCAAAGGAATTTCAGCTCACACAGTTGCACAAATCTCACTGCAACACCTCTCATATACTTCAGATATTTTATGGTCATTCTATCTCTTTTTCTCCCTATGACACCCACACAGTTGTTGCTTGTCCTAATCCTGGTCTGTATCTTTGGCTTGAGTGACCACTAGAGCTCATGTGTCATCCACATTCTTCAGTGGATTAGTACTAATCGATCTTTCTAATACACTCAGTTAATTTAAATTTACTTGCAAATAGCTTTATTGGTAGGACTGTATATAGTACAGTATGACATAAGTCATGCCAGTGGTCATAATTAGGGCTGCAACTAACGATTATTTTGATAATCGATTAATCTGTTGATTATTTATTCAACTAATCAGTTAGTTGGATTAAAGGTCCAATTTTTATTTTCTGTATTAAAAAAAAACACAACTTTATTTTACATGCTGCCCAATGTTGTCCTTCAAACACTGTGCAAATTGAAGGGTATGAAAAAGGTATTAAATGTACAGTATCTCATAAAAGTGAGTACACCCCTCACATTTTTGTAAATATTTGATTATATGTTTTCATGTGACAACACTGAAGAAATGACACTTTGCTATAATGTAAAGTAGTGAGTGTACAGTTTGTGTAACAGTGTAAATTTGCTGTTCCCTCAAAATAACTCAACTCTTCCACCTTCCAAACAGAAAGTGGAAGAGCACAAGGTCTCTAACATCCACCAGCTCTGTAATGTCATCATGGTGGAGTGGAAGAAGACTCCAGTGGCAACCTGTGAAGCTCTGGTGAACTCCATGCCCAAGAGGGTTAAGGCAGTGCTGGAAAATAATGGTGGCCACACAAAATATTGACACTTTGGGCCCAATTTGGACATTTTCACTTAGGGGTGTCCAAACTTTTGTTGCCAGCGGTTTAGACATTAATGGCTGTGTGTTGAGTTATTTTGAGGGGACAGCAAATTTACCCTGTTACACAAGCTGTACATTCACTACTTTACATTGTAGCAAAGTTTCATTTCTTCAGTGTTGTCACATGAAAAGATATAATCAAATAATTACAAAAATGTGAGGGGTGTACTCACTTATGTGAGATATTGTATCTGTGTGGGCTATGCTATACATTGTGCAAAGGATTCAAAAAAATAATAACATTATATTTTGAAAACAAATAAACCCAACTGATTTAAAGCAGAAGTTAAATCACAATATTAAAATGCTCAAAAAGTAAAACAAAAGCACAAACTAAGTGTTAACTGGTAAGAGGTTATAGGTTCAGCTGTAACACACATTCACTCAATTGAACACAGCGACATGTTACTTTATTCTATAAATCTATGACACTTCTTACATTTATATACAATTACATGTTATAACCCCATTAAAGTTACTGCTCTCATAAAAAAAACACAATTACTTTTGTTTCTAAATATAGCATCAAACAACTTATTTGATGAAAATTAATATTTTAGTCAGTTATTGTGCTTCCTTTCTATTGCATGCTGTTTGATGGACACGCATACATGGACTTGTGCTCAGTGAAGTTTAATGGAGACTCACTTGCTGTCAGGACGAGCTTTTATATAAAATAGAAATACTGGCATGAATTTCTAACATTTACAGATAAGGATATAAACATAACAGTGTAATTTCTGTGCTGAAGAAAACATGTCTGGAACACATTAAACAGCACACGCATCTGTTGCAACATCTGACATGACAAGCCACATTAATACACTTATGAGTTTGTTTGAAGCACTTATACAACATTCTCATATTTTGGACAACCTGGATTGTACGCTTTTCCCGCGGCAGCTCACTCTGTGACCTCTGCTGTTTTTCAGATGTGTTTTATTCATAGAAATGTGTTTTTCACCATTGTGAAGTGACATCACTGACGGAGGTTCTCCGCAGTGACGTCACAGACCCAACTAATCGACAATGAAACTTGTTGTTGATTATTTTAATTATCGATTATTATTGATTTTATCGATTAGTTGTTGTAGCTCTAGTAATAATGATAATAATATACAAACATTCTTTCATTCATTTTCCACCTTATCCTGAGCAGCATCATGGAAGTTCCAGAGACTGTTCTGGCAAGACTTTGGGAAAGGCACTAGAATTCATATTAATAATAAAGAAAAAAACAGAAGTACCAACAATAAGGACAATCAGTTCTTAATGTACACTTTATGCTCTACTCCTATAAGCTGTAAGGTGTTACCAACATCCAGAAAATAACAATCCAACAGCTAAATGATGTGCGCATAAGCTTATTAGTGGAATTCTGGAAGGAATTTTCTACTTCTATTACAGACCAGACCATACACCACAAGTAAACTATCGATTGAGTATATTTGCTTTAAACTAATATGCTGTAGATATATATTTGCAAAATTGTATCACTATGCACTGTGTTACATGTTAGACTTTGTGAATATTTTTGTACTTGTCACAATCCCCAGTGGCATTAAACATTTGGCTGTAGATGAAATGTAATTTTAGTAAATACAATAGGAAAATCATTTGTGTGTATGCCAATTTTCTTTTTTTTTTTCTTTTTTTTTTTCTGATGTCTGCTTATCATGGTCGCTTTTCCCTTTATGAGACCATAATTTTCAGGCTTGACATCCATGGTAGACTTATCTTATGTAGATTGACATGACTAAATATGCAATATTTTATGCTTAACTGTGGGCATAACCCAAGCACATGTCTAATTTTTCAGTGTTCCAGGCACTCACTTCAGCACAGTCCTGATCTCTAGTTTTGTGAGATCTATTAACAGTCGTTCTCCTGACGCTGACTGATCAAGAAAGCACACCTTTAATACGAAAAGATCACACTTTAATGGACGCACCCTTCACTCTAAAATACCTAAAACCCCTGAACATTACTGACAGTCTCTCTTTAATGTTTCTCAAATGATCTTGCATAACACATGTTGCTTAGGTGGACCAGCATTCATCATGGGGATTGTCTCTTCCATGCTACACTGAAATGCCACACTTCTAAGTGAATAACCTGAAATTGTTGAACTCCACAGAGCTGTCAGGTATATTGAACACATTACAATAAACCATTGATAATGTCTTCCCCTGGTCCAGGTTATAAAATCACTGGTAGCGTTCAAGGGTTCTGGACAAGTAGTGGCAATCAGACCTAGTCATCAGTCTGAATTTTCAATAGTCAATAATAAACCGAGGACGTTGTCCTTCTGCCAAACACAAACTGGTGTAGTATTTGATTTCCCTCACAAACTCCTTCACCAGTTATCAATGTAATTTATACTCAGGTTAGAGTTAGAGTACTGAACAAAGACAGACGATTTTTTAAATATATATATAAGCAGTCAAACCATAGCTTTCTAGCTCCGCTAGCACAATTCAACTGGCGGGAGCCAGAGACATAGGGAGGTAGCATGTGGTCCTGGCTGTTCAGCAGTGCAACTTTGTTTCTGAAAACTGATGCAAACACAGGGAGAACATGCGAAACACAGACTGTACCCTAAGCTCAGGATCAAACCAGGACCCAAGAGCTGTGAGGCAGCTGCGGTCTTCTTTCTGCAGTGTAGTTTTAGACAATCTAACAATACACACAACTTCTTCATCTGCTGTTCCAGGTAATTTTTGGAAACTAAATGTGGGTTTGACTCCCAACATGTGTGGGTGACCAGTTCATTACCCTCATGTTTAGCTGCTCCAGAAGAGGACCATTCTCACTGAGCTCAAAAGCCACCAGAATATTAAAAATATTGGAAGCATCTTACATTTTAGCATGAGTTTGTAATGATGATTTGTGACTTCACTCTAAAGCAAGCTTTAGGTTTGTCAGGATATTGCTGAGCAAATAAGGATCAGACTTCTATTCCATACTGTTCTTTTATTACATGAATATATGAATATATGAATATAATATATATATTATAGCACTCACACCCCTGCTGAACAAGCTGCACACATTTGTTGTTTCCACCTGTCAATGAGTATTGGTGTATACTGGTATTCTCACAGCTCTTTCATGTTTGGCTTACTGGAGAAAGTTTGATTTTCGTTTGAGTAATTAACCTTAATATTTTTTTAATTGGAGATGCCTGTGTGTCTCGTTTAACCATTCCCATTTAACCTGTCTCCTTATTTCTGAAGCCTGTGTTATTGTTCCTTATTCTCTGAGCAATTTGAACTCTTTGAACAGATTATTATATATAAAAGGCCTCAAACCAGTGCTATATTGGGAAACATACCTTGTAACAGTTGACTATTCCAGGGTGAACAAAACTTTCTGCTTAAGCTTTATGACATGATATAGGACCTTCTATGGGTCCTTTCTGTGTCCCATAAGCTCCTCGAGGAGTTCTAGTAGTATTTGTATTGTTGAGCTCTTCAGTGCATTTTCAGTCTAACCTCTGTGCTCCAACTGTAGCATATGTGTGATTATCACTGACAATAATTTCGACACATTTCCTTATAGTGAGGAAAAACTGTTTTCTTCTTGTTGCAGGTATATTTATATTGAGATCATGTGACACTTTAATTGCTAATTATGTGAACTCTGATGGCAACAATTTGTACCAGAACTAATTTATGGTTTCATGACATATAGTTCTCTTCAAAAGTTTTGTAACAGCAAGGCCAATTCTTTTGTTTTTGCTATACACTGAAGATATTTGGGTTTTAAAATCAAAACATAGATTACCCAGTTTTATGTGAGCAAAAATATAGGACTTAAAGTCTTACAATTTAAATTCTGTAATCAATTACTAACCCTCATGCTGTTCCAAACCCATAAGACGTTTGTTCATCTTCGGAGCACAAATGAAGATATTTTTAATGAAACCTGGGAGATTTCTGTCCCTCCACTGACAGTCCATGTATCTAAAATTTTCAAGCTCCAAAAAGTTCATAAAGGCATTATAAAAGTAATCCATGTGACAGTGGTTTAATCCCAATTTCATGAAGCGATATGAATGCAAAAAAACTAAAATTAAGTCTTTATTCACAAAATAGCTTCACTTCCACATAGATCTCCTACCCGCGTTCATGAGGGAACCACAACGCATGTGTGTTGTGTTAACACGAGAGCGGACCCGGAAACGCTGCACTGTTTACAGCAGAGGAAGAGGGACGCTCTATGCAAGCTTCATTCGTTACATTGTAAGTTGATTTTGCTTTAGGTCTTGTTTTTTTTTTTTTCAAAATATAATGAACGAAGCTTTCATACAGCATTCCTCTTCCTCTGCTGTAAACAGTGTAGTGGTTCTGGGTCCAGTTGTACTGCGAAAATGTCCGCTTTCTCATCAACACAACATGCATGCGTTGTGGTTCTCTCATGAACATGCGTCTGAGATCTATGTGGAAGTGAATATATTTTGTGAATAAACCAAAACAAAGCAAAATCAACTTAGAATGTAATGAACTAAGCTTACATACAGTGTCCATCTTCCTTTGCTGTAATCAGTGCAGCACTTCTTGGTCCATTTATATTGTGAGAACATCCACTCTTGCGTCAAAACAACATGTATGCGTTGTGAATAATATTGTTGCCGATTTATGTGGAAGTGAAGATATTTTGTGAATAAAGACTTAATTTTAGTGTTTTTGCACACTAAGCATACATATCGCTTCATAAAACTGAGATTAAACCATTGGAGTCACATAGATTGCTTTTGCTATGCCTTTATGAACTTTTTGGAGCTTGACATTTTTGGTTACATGGACTGTCAGTGGAAAGACAGAGGTCACCTTGGTTTCATTAAAAAATATCTTTGTTTGTGTTCTGAAGATGAACGAGCATCTTATGGGTTTGGAACAACATGAGGGTGAGTAATTGATGACAGAATTTAAGTTTTTGGGTGAACTATCCATTTAAGTATAGACTTAAAGTAATGAAAGAAAATAATGCTTAATGTTTATTTGCATATCTCTTGCTTGCAATGACTGCATCAATCCAGTGACCCACTGATTTCACCAAACTGTTACATTCTTCTTTTGTGTTGCTTTTCCAGGCTTGTACCACAGCTTCTTTCAGTTGTTGCTTCTTTTGGGGGTTTCTCCCTTCAGTCTCCTCTTCAGGAATTGAAATGCATGCTTACTTAGGTTAAGGTCTAGTGATTGACTTGACTAGTCTAAACTTTCAACTTTTTTCCCCTGATGTCCTTTGTTGTGTCATTGTCTTGCTGCATCAGTGGTGTATTCAGGGCAATACGCACGAATATGCCGTATGCTTACTTTTCCCCAGGGCTGTTTGCGTATAACAACTTCTAAGGATCAATATACCCTCGGTATACCAATTTGTTTTGCTGCTTCAGAAGTCGCTAATCTACTCTTGTGTTAGCTTCCCCTTTAACTGTATCCTGTGTTTTTTTGTGAAACTCGCTATTCTTTGGTATAATTGGTGCATTTTTATTTGAATTCCCCAATGGCGTTTAATTAGTCTAAAACCCAGTCACATAAAAACCAGGAATGTAGACATGATATGAGCTCAGAGAACAGTATCCGTGCATGGAAAACCATCCTTGTGAGGGAGCATTTCTGCTCGTCACTGCCACGTGCTCAATCTACCTTCTTTACTCCTTCGCAACTACTCAACACTTCCTCGCTTGTTTGAAGGTACTGATTCCATTTACTGTATGCACTATAATATAGCTAGTTAGCTAAATACTTGATGTTAGAAAAGCTAATATCACCTTGCAAAAGAGGCCACAGGCCTCACGTTACTGAAGTTTGCTAAAGCTAGCTGGCTAACCCTTAACGTTTATCTCAAACAACTCTGTGACCCACACTGACAATATATAGTTAATGCTATATGGGCTTTTATCACAGCAGTACAGCTAAGAATAGAGAGGGTTGAGCAAGCACTCGTCACAGCCCGTGCTCACGGGACCTCATTTGTGCACACGAAGCAGAAATGCTCCCTTGAGAGGATGGTTTTCCGCTCGCGGATACTGTTCTGTGCACATATCACATGCATGCACCTGGTGTTTATGTGTGCGGGTTTTGAGATTAATTAAGTGCCATATTCCCCCACCCCCAACAACCGCAGTTAACCGTTGTCACTTCCGTCAACGACTGAAGACATTGTCCCGCTCAAGCAGTCAGGTAAAATGAATAAAAGTGCATGAAGAGGGCTTGAAGTGTACTTAGTGCTCAGGGGTACATACCAGAAATGATTCTACTCTCTTCTGTTCCTGCTCAAGAGAGATACTGAACTCATGATTCACTATTCACTGTTTCTCTTGTGTTGCTTTAATCGGGATTCATTTATAATATTGTAGTACAGATTTTAATATTGGCTTTACAAAAATCAGGCAATGAATTGAAGCGATTCAGAAAAGCACTTCCACGTTATAGTCCTCCTCTTGGAAGGCTCATGAGTTGGAATCTTCTTATGGCCATTTTAGCAAAGTTTTTTCTCTGTATTTCCCTTTAGCTGTTTTGCAATGCCCTTCATTCAATTTACTCTACAGTTAAATTAAGGTCTTTCTCACCACATTTCCTTTATGGCCTTATCTTTTTCCCCAACTGATTAACAAGTAATCTGTAGTTCTATTTCATTTCTACTGACTGCCAGAGATGGTGTTTTCAGCAGCTGGATGCCCATCACGTTTACGTGCAGGTCGGGTGTTTATATCAACAGTCCCCTGTGTTTATATCAAGTGCCCTGTGACCTGGGTGACGTGTGCCTTTTGCCCCAGTAATAAAGGCACATTCACCCCGTAAACGACCTCTTGTTATCTTCACACGTTGGTAAGCAGGTTTCAGGAGTGCAGGCACTGCTATTAGTCTTGTAACCTGAAGTAGGGTTGGAGCTACGAACTTTCGTCCTCCAAAGACTGCGGTTAGCCTTTTTTGTGATTATTTAAGTTCTGATAGTACTCTGTCCAACAAGACGTAAGTGAACTCTGCTATCAACACCGTTTAGGAGCGGGCACGCTCTAAATCGGCAATCGGCAGTTTACAGTTCGTGATCAGTTTGGTGTTTCTCGCTTTAATGCTGATACAACACTAAATACTTGAGGTCGGGTTGGAATCCCCTCCCATAGTTTTCTGTTTATACATATCGTGGAGTTATTCCCCACGATTTTGGTTGTTTAATTTTTTGAAAGCGCGCTGTCTGTAAGCAACGCACCGCAATTGGGCTTCATTTAAGTGTTTTTCATCCCTGTGATTTAGTTCATGAATTTGTTTAATTATTGACTATAGTGTGAGCGTGTTCACTCTTAACTGCACCATATTGCATCACAGTTCATAGTGATCATAGAGGGATCATTCCCCAATATTGTTATTGTTTAATTCTCATAATTGACTCATTGTGGTAGGAGAGGCTACACAACGCACCCTGAAGGGGGTGATCAAAACGAGTGATTGTTTTTCGTCCCTGTGATTTAGTTTGTGGATTATTTGCAGAGATACGTCAAAGTGTACATATTTCTCCTTTTTGTGCTCAATTACCACCTGGCAAAGTAGTCACACGCAGAAAACCACGTGGATAGTAATTACTGCTGGTACCCATGTTTATGACAGGTATTGATTGCCTGGCCCCTCTGGAACTAGAGGATGGCCATGAGTGATGTCCCTCTTGCCTGGGGGTTGACCACTTAAGAGAGGGATTGACTGAGATGGCATGCATGAATTGCAGCTCCATGAGCTTATCAGCATGGGCAGCCAGACTGGCCCAGCTGGAGGGCAGGTTGGGCACTCAACCGCATCCTACACAGGCCATGTCTCCTAGCTCTTATAAGCACTGTAAGACTGATTCGCGGGGGCCCCCTGGTAAGAGGAAACGCAGAAAGGTAGACCCCCTAGCCCAGAAGGTAGACACCTTGGCTTCTGAGTTTGCAGAGATTAAGTCTCTCCTCCTTAATCTGCAACCACCCAGTGCACAGACTGCTAGTGGTCCCGCTGCAGCTGCACTGTAGTCTCCTCCCAGGGTGCTGCCACTAATACTGTCACCAGCCTTTGAGGCCCAGGAGGAGGATGCACTCTCCACTAAGACCTCGGAGAGCCTAGTTATCGGGGGAGGTTATGATGAGGAGGGGGCGGGTGAGAGCTCCCATTCATCTCATCCCAATTCGCAGGGGACGAGCCACAGTACACTGAAAGGCTCGGAGACCAGTCAGACATAAGTCAGGCCTTTGGTAAAAATGGCCTTGGCATGTCTGGGGTTAGATACAGCACCTGTCCAGGTGACTCCTCAGAGCGCTTTTTTCAGGAAAACCTTGCAGTCTGCAGCTCTCTGTGTCTCACCCTCAGCTCCATATATTGAGGAGCTGCAGAGGTGCTGGGCAGACCCCAGATATTTCTCTCACCTACCGACAGACTGTAGAGCACTAACTAATATGTTGGATGCATCCAACCATGGCCTGGACCGCATGCCCAATATAGAGCTGACTGTTGCCACCCTTGTGCTATCGCCCGATGAAGCACTTCGGCCCGATGCACACTGCCCCCGGCCACAGTGCCAGTTGACAGATGACTTCATTGTGAGAAGCTATGACACAGCAGCACGTATGGGACATATTGGGAATTCCATGTCACACCTTATTCTGTCCCTGTCCCAGACATTGCAGGCTTCAGAGGTTGACCCTTCTGCCCAAAGCCTGAGTGACACCTCTTTATATGACCAGGGAGTTGGGGAGGCTAATGTCTTCATTAATCCTCGCCCGATGTGGCTGGCCCACTCTCCACTTTTTGAACCCTGCAGGAGAGCCCTCTGACCTCTTCCTGTTTTCCCTGGGGAACTGTTTGGGCACAGCAAGCCCTGGATCGCAGCCTACAGGTTACACAGGCCAGACAACAGTTTGCTAGTCTGCGTCGTGAACATCCCGCTAGACAGAGACCCACTAGGGCAACAAATATAGCTCAGTACATACCACAGCCGATTACCCAGCCAAGAGCACAAATCCCAGAGAGGTTTCATCAGCCAACTCCATCCAGCCCCCTCACTTAGCACAGTAAGGCCAGACTTCGGGCCATCGCCCCTCCAGAAATTATAAAGGGGGAAGGGGTAGACAATAACTGTACCACTCCCACGGTCGGGTGTTTCACCAGCCAGCAGCTCAGATGCTGGGAAGCGCTTATATCAAACCCTGGGTTGTATCAACCCTGTCACAGGGCTACAACATTCAATTCAGACGTAGACCACCGAGGTTCCAGGGAGTCAAAATTACCTTAGTCAAGGACACAAACAAGGCTCTGGCCCTATTCCAGGAAGTCTGGGTTCTCCTGAAGAAGGGTGCGATCGAGCAATTAAACAGCACTTTACAGAACAGTGGATTCTATTCCATTTATTTTATTATCGCAAAGAAAGACTGCAGATTTTACCACATACTGGATTTAAGACCTCTGAACACACACCTCAAGGTTTTCAAGTTCCACATGCTATGTACAGTGGATGTGCTGCAAGGCATCAGGCAGAACTATTGGTTTACAACCATCAACCTGAAAGACGCATATTTTCACATTCCAATTGCACCCCAGCACAGGCAATTCCTCAGTTTCGCCTTCGAGGAAAGGGCTTACCAGTTTTGTGTGTTCCCGTTCGGGATCTCACTGGCGCCAAGGGTCTTCTACAGGTGTGTAGCAGCAGCACTGGCTCCATTACAGGCTGGGGGAAAGTGAATTTTCCCGTACCTGGACGACTGTTTGATATGTTCCCAGTCAAAGGTAGATGCCCTCGGGTAATCAGCATTGCTGGTCTCCCATGTTACTATGCTAGGGCTTACAGTGAATTATGGAAAGAGCTCTCTGATGCCCAGTAAGCCAATAGTATTTATTAGCACCAAGTTTGACTCATGGTTGATGATGGCTAGCCCCTCTCAACGGCAAGTCTTCCAGCTCAGTCACTTCAGAAGAGGCAGGGCTCTGGCCCTCAAAGCATTTCTGAGACTGCTAGGTATGCTCACAGCAGCCTCATCGGTGGTCCCTTTAGGCCTTCTGACATTATGGCCTCTCCAGGTCTGGCTGAATGACCTCGGCTTACATCCCACTCAACACAGGCACAAGCTGGTCAGAGTCACTGCCAGTTGCCTAAGGTGTCTGCGCCCATGGAGGAGAAAAGCATATTTTACTCAAGGGGTTCCCTTAGGGGCCATACCTTCTCGCAAAGAAGTAGATGCCTCCCTGGCAGGCTGGGGAGCTGTATGGCAATGCAGGCAGTCAGAGGCCAGTGGAGTCCTTGGCAGCAGGAACAACTCATAAATGTGTTGGAGCAACAGGCAGTGCGGCTCACCATCAAACATTTCCTTCCAGTGCTGGTAGGAAGGAATGTAAGGACATTAGATAGACATAAGTCTGTTCTTATAAGGATAAGAACAGACAACACATCTGTGGTCTACCATATAAACCACTAGGGGAGCACCAGGACCAAACAGTCCTTGAGGCTGGCTCAACAGCTGTTATTATGGGCCCATCCTCACCTATTAAGCCTGATGGCAATGTACTTGCTAGGCAATCAAAACATAGCTACAGATTTCCTATCCCGGCACAGCCCCCACCCTGGCGAATGGAAGCTGCAACCCGAAGTAGTGCAACCGATCTGGCACAGATATGGCAGGGCAGAGATGGAGCATTTCACCTCAATGTCAACGACACACTGTCCCTTTTGGTTTTCACTGGGGGAACCAACAAGCCCCTTGGGCCAAGATGCACTGGCCCATGCGTGGCCAAATTGACTGCTGTATGCTTTCACTACCGTTGATACTGCCCTCCCTAGACAGGATCCTTGGGGGCATTCACAAGGTGCTACTAGTAACCCCCAAATGGCCAGGGAGGGTGTGGTTCCCAATATTACACAGATTACTGTACAGGGAGCCTTGGTGCCTCCCTGTGAGGAGTAACCCAGTATACTCTTGGGACTTGCCTCTCATATTAGAGGCACTGTGTCAGCCCCCATTTGAACATCTAGAGAGGTCAGAATTGTGGTGGCTGTCTATGAAAACAGCTTTCCTCTTAGCCATGGCATTGGCTAGATGAGTAGGTGAGTTGCATGTCTTATCAGTAAGCCGAGAGTGCCTACACTGGAGTTCTGGGAACACAGAGGTAACTTTATGGCCGAACCCTTAATTTCTCCCAAAGACCTTTTCTTCATCTTATATGAACCAGCCCCTCAGTCTGTCAGCTTTTGAGCCCCCAAGTCAGGAGGATGAGCAGGGGTTGAGTGCAAGCCTGTGGTGCCCAGTGCAAGCACTAAAGTGTTATATCCAAACGACTGCCGAATTCCGGCAGTCAGATTCACTGTTTGTCTGCCAAACGGGGCATAGACGAGGTCAGGCTTTGTCCAAGCAGTGTCTGTCAAAATGGATTGTAGATGCTATCGTTTATGCCTATAAGGGCAGGGGTCTCCGGATCCCTCCTCAGGTTCGAAGTCCCTCAACCAGGAGTGTGTCTACTTCATGGGCAGCCCTACGAGGGGTCCCTCTTTTAGATAATTGTGCAGCTGCGTCATGGGCATCAACGTGCACATTTGCAAGATTTTATAGGGTGAATGTGATCTCGCACAACCCAGTGGCTACAGCCATTTTTTCCCCAGCTTCACAGCCGTTGTTAAGGGGCACATAGAACTTCCTCGGGACCTTGTTGGTATTACGCATCCAGGTGCAGAAAGCGGTCAGTAGAAATGGAATAGAACGATGGTTACGTATGTAACCGCGGTCCTATGAATTTCGGATGACCGCCAGAGCTCAGCAGTCAACTCGGAAGATTTGCGAGAAGATTGCCAAGAGGTCATTTCCATACTAAAGACACGGTGAACGTGTCTTTAGTATGGGGGCAAAAGGCACACGTCACCCAGGTCACAGGTGACTTTGTTGATATAAACACTCGACCTGCACTTACACGTGATGGACATCCAGGTGCTGAAAAGCACCACCTCTGGCGGTCATCCGAAATTCATAGAACAGCGGTTACATACGTAACCATTGTTAAATATTCACATTGATATATTGTGCTGGCAAAGTTACAAATAAATATTTAAAAATCTGTATTGATATTACTGGCTTATGCTTTTCCCTAATTGGTGTCAATTGTCATTTAATTAAATTTGCAATTTTATTACATGTAAATGTAATAAAATGTAATAAAATGTTACATGTAATAAAATTTTATTCTATCAGAATTGGTATTGGGCAGTAACAATCTTGATGTAATATGTGAAAAGGGTATGATGCTTTGTGCGATATTGTGATCTATTTTAATACGTACAGTATATGAGGTAGACAACAATACCCAGCCCTAATATACATAGGCTATACATTGCCGATATGCAGCACCTATTTTTTCCAACTTTAAACACTGACAGAGATGAAAAGAATGACAAATTATATCATCAATGCTTTTAAAGACATTAATCAGGCTAATGATACTTAGTTAGACAAAACAAACATGCTGACTTATCTTCTGTCAATATTTTATGATGCGGGGGTTGGGTGGGTTTGGGTGATTAATAGTACACCACTTTTCAGGGCCCGAGTACCGATGGTGTGAGGCCCTATTGGATCTGCTCCATTTATAAGGGCCCAAGCACTGAAAGTGCGAAGGCCCTATTGTTTTCTTTAGGATTAATTCTATTATTATTATTAGCGGTCAAGCCCCAAAGGGGCGAAGGGACATTTCTGTTAGTTTACCTATTCTTGTTGTTCTTATTATTATTCTACTCAGGAAGCGTATAGCATTCCATAGAACCACTTGAGGGAAAGTCATGAAATTTGGCACACTGATAGAGGATAGTCTGAGCTGTGAATATAGCAAATTTGGAGTCTCTACCTCAATCCCTCTAGCGCCACCAACTGTCCAAATTTTTTATTCGATTGCACCCTATGACAGCATTTTCTGTCATGAACGTTTTTTCATTTTGAATTTTCTGAAAAAAATTCTTTTTTAGGCCGTTTGTCTGATTTGCACAATATTTGGCCTACATCATCTCGAGGCACTCATGACAAAAAGATACTCACAGTATTTTGATAAACTATGCTGTTTTCAAATGGCGCTTCAATGAATTCGATGGCAAGCATCCCAAAATGGACGTGAGGGTATATCTCCTTAACACTTTGAAGGATTGTGAGGAAACTTGGTATGTGTCATCAGCATTACGCCCTGAGTTCTCCATTCTTTCGGAACAGCACCACCAAGTGGTCACGAGATATGAAAAAAGCACATTTTTGCTTATAACTTTTGAACAGTTTGTCCTAAAATTATTAAACTGGTCTCATTAGATTCTTTTGTCGGCCATTTTGGATGTCCGCCATTTTGAATTTAGTCATAAAATGCTGTATTTAAGGAACTACTTGGCATATCATTACAAACCTCTGTATGTGTCTTTCGGATGATGCTCTGAAGGGACTCAAAACGTTTCGGGACAGTGCTACCTTGTGGTCAAAAATTATAATGCTTTTTTAAAAAATGCTAATAGCTATTGACTCCTTTTGCCTACTGTCAGGGGACTGATCTTGATAGATTCCATGGTTCATGCCAAGAACAATGATATTTTTATGTTATAAAAATTTGCTGATGGTCGAGCAAACTTCCTGTCTGCTATTTTTAAATGTTTTGAAAATATAAATTTTTGAATTCTTCCTAGGCCATTTGTCCGATTTGCATCATCTAGGTGCAGGCCTGACAAAAAAATTTTCACAGAATTTTGATAAACCATACCATTTTGAATGGCTCTTCAACGAATTTGAAGAACACACAAAATTTAACTGTGAGTCTGTATCTCTGCAATGCTTTGAGGGATTGTGACAAAACTTGGTAGATGTCATCAACATTAGGCTCTGAGATTACCTGCAGAGTTTTGGCACACTGCCCCCTACTGGTCAGGAGATAGCAAAAACAACTTTTTTGGCTTATAACTCTTGAATGCTTTCCCACATGATAACCATCCTGCCCAGATGCTACCTGAGCAGTTTCAGAACAGCACCACATACTTTCAAATTCCTAAGAAGCAGCTCTTTTTAGTTATTTTTTAAATAAATATTTTTTATGATTCAAAGTTGACTTTTTCTAACTACTCATATACTCTTCATCGGGCTCTAACCAAAAACATGGTACAAAGCTTCTTTTGCTGCTCTTGGTGCCAATAATTGACTTGACCCTGGTATTGCTGCTTGCAGCTATATGTTTTATTGTTATTATTATTATTATTATTACTATTTTATTATCTTTGTTATTATTATTATTATTATTATTATTATTATTATTATTATTATTACTATTTTATTATCATTGTTATTATTATTTTTATTTTCCGAAATGATTTGCATTTATTAGGGCCCAAACATACGAAACTTTGCAAACGCATCAGAACCGGTGAAAAGGAAGTTGTTATAACTCAAACATACAATGTCCATCTGTACCAAACTTCACATATTTGATACAAATCCTGGCCTGAGGACATCTCCGTGCCAATATTCAGTTATAGTCATAGCACCACCCACTGCCAACAGGAAATTACATGTTTTACATCGTGATACACTCCTTAACAGGGCAGCCCCAATGTGCACTCGGGTGCAAAGGCCCATTCATCTCTCCTTCCAGCTTTATTTTTTTTTTTTAGAACTACACCCTGCCAATTAAATTGGATACATTTCTCTGTAAATTGGCAGACAGAATATTTCTGTAGATTTCTGAATTCACTCTGCTGCTACCATCATGACTTACTTCAACAAAGATTAGTGAGCCCATTTTAGAAGCAGCCATGCAAACCCAAGGCAAGTCACTAACACCACCATGCTTGACCGATGAACTTTTATGTATGCATGAGCAGATGGTTTCTTCCTCCACACTCTGCCATTTCTATGACTTTGGTAGAAGTTAATTTTGGTTCCAGAACATCATCTCTGTATATCTTTGCAAATTCCAATCTGGCCTTCCAATTCTTACTGCTCATGAGTAGTTTATATCTTGTGGTGTGGTCTCTATTTCTGTATTTCTGCTCCCAAAATCTTCTTCGAACGGTGGATTGTGATACCTTCACCTTAACCTTCACCTACTGTTGGTGAATTTCACTGATTGTCATTTTTGGGTTTTTATTTACAGCTCTCACAATGATCCTGTCATCAACTGCTATTCTTTTCCTTGACTGATCTGTTCGACATCTGGTTGTTAGTACACTAGTGGTTTCTTTCTTTTTCAGGACATTCCAAAATGTTGTGTTGGCTATACCCAATGCTTATGAAATGGCTCAGATCAATTTTCCCTCTTTTCAACTTCAAAATGGTTTGCTTTTCTACCATAGACAGCTGGCTGGTCTTCATTAGTTTTATCCTTTTTAACAATAAATGAAGTTAATGGGTTAATAGTTTTAACGTCTTATTTTTTTCATAATTAATCACACTAAATTAACATGTTAAATCGACAACTCTAATATATGGTTGTGTGAAAAAATAAGTACACCCAATGGAAATAGTTTTTTTTTTTTTCTTTTTACATATTTGGACAAGCAAACATTTGATTTGAACAGTGCCTATTAATAAAGTTGATACACGCTATCAAATGCCACATAAAATCGACATTTTGTAGTAATTTTCACAATTTAAGTTGACAAAAAACAGATCAATCACATGGAAAAAGTAAGTACACCCCTACATTTATCACACCTTCAAATCCATAAAATTAGAATAAGGTGTTCAAAATTGGGTGTCAATGATTAGAACCAGATTAGGGAGTACAGGTGGAATCTGTCTTATTTATACCCTTCTCATATCTAGTGTCTGGTGTTCACTTTGCTATTGAGGTGTGTAGTGTCATCATGGCAAGATTTAAGAGGTCTGTAAGGCCTTCAGAAAAAAGGCTATGGATGTCTGTGAGTCTGGCAAGGGATTTAAAAAGATCTCCAATTATTTGAAATACATTATTCCACCGTATGGAAAATCATCTACATGTGGTGCAGATTTCAAACGACTGCCAATTTGTCCAGGACTGGCTGTCCCAGAAATTTCATCCCAAGAGCAGACCGTCTGATGCAAAAAGTCTCCAAGAACCACAAAATTGAATCACGGGATCTTCTAGTAAGTCTCGCAACTGCTTCAAAGTGTATGCTTTGAATTATGCAAAACACCTACAAGAAGTTATTTCTGCTAAAAGGGGCACTAGCGTCTGAGGCCAAGGGTGTATTTACTTTTTCTACAAAAGAATATCACGTCTATTTATATTTCTGTTGAATAAATGATTGAAAAAGCTGTTCCCTTTCAAAGATGTTCCCAAACGTTCTTATCGTAGTAGAATCCCACATAAATCCTAGAAAAGTTGTCCTCTGCACTAGAGAAATCATACATTTCTTGAGGTTCAATGTGAGCCCCAAGCTCTTCTTGTGGGCAAGAACATCATCTCAGTGTTGACTCACCGGTTCCCTGGATCATGCTAGAATTAACCAGTCATCCAGGTAGTTTAGTACCCTGGATGCCCTGGAGTTGTAAAGGAGTCAGAACAGCATCCACACACTTTGTGAAGGTGCGAGGGGATAAAGCTAGCCTGATGGGAAGAACACAATATTGGTATACGTTGCCTCCAAATGTGAAACTCAGGAACTTTCTGTGACTGAGTAATATTTCTATGTGGAAATATGCATCTTTTAGATCTATCGTCACAACCCAGTCCTAGAACTGAATCTGTGGAATGATAAATTTGAGTGTCATCATCTTGAACCTGTATGTCCAAAGAGTATGGTACAGATGACACAGATCTAAAATTGGCCGCATACTCTTTTTTGTGGACCTGGAAATAATGGCTGTAAAAACCTCCCTTCCTCAGGGAATGGGGTACATGTTCTATGGCCCCTTTGTCCAAGAGGGATCCTTTTCCTGCATTAATGTTAGTCTCTACTCTCTGCTGACTACCGTGGTGAGCACACCTCTGAACGGGGGGGGTCACGTTCTGAACTGGACCCGGTAACACTTTTCTACGGTACACAGATACCACTGAGACACATTTGTCAGTAGTTTCCATACTGCCAGATTGTCTTTTAGTCCCAATAACTTTTCCACATTGTACTGGAGGGATAGCATCACATTTTCATTGCCCTGAGATAACTCGCTGACCAGAGAACACTGAAAACTTGGGACAGCCTTAGCTAGGGGAGAACCTACTGTAGTACTTGGGGCTACCTTCCCTAACAACCTCATGTCCCCTGATACGTCCCTCTGTGGCTCCTTAGGACCACTCCTTCTTTTATCTGCTTAGCCTTTATGACCTTTATCTGATCAGGCCTACTAGCAGGCTGCAACTGTGGCAGCACTGTTCCCCTGGCTCTTCGCGGGGGAGGCAGGCCACCACACTTGCCTTCTGTGCCTCCTTCCCACTAGCGCCTTACATGGCTTGGATGGCAAAGCCAGCCCCCCTAAAGTACCTGCTGTCGTTGGAGAGATGTAGCTCGCAAGTGCCTCCTCCACCTTCGATATAGCTAAATAGCCATGCCATTCATTCCCCACAATGGCCAAATAATCTGAAATTGCAGGTTTATAAACCCCTCGTGTCTCTTTATACTTCGCAAAGTATTATGTGAGTTTTCCGTGTACTAAGCCAATGTTCATCGTGTTTTGTGTCATAGTTTTGATCCTGTTCTCATCCACATTTCACGATTCCTGTTTAGCCTTGTTTATGCCCATTTGCCGATCGCCTGACCTATTGCCTGTTTTTGACCACGCTGTTGTCTCACGATTTGTTTTTTCTCTATATCTCTACTCTAACAAAGCTCTTATCTGCATTTGCATCCATCCTAAACCTCCATTACATGCGTAACATGACAATCTGAATTAATACAATGTTCAAACACCATCTCCTGATGGCAACATCATTCATGACTGGGCAATGAGTGTCTTGAATCAAGGTGTAAAAAATGTTCTATGAATAGTTTCTGTATTCTCAGTTCTTTAACACTGAGAAAATCCCAAATAGAGTTTTGCTTACATTTAATACATGCTTGATATCCAAACTGTGAAGCTGGAGATCTGCAAAGCAGTTTCATAAGAGACCCATATGCTCTATTTCTCTCCCCCTCTCCCAACCATTCACTGTTACTATGCCTCAAGTCATCATCCATGACCATTTGAGTTGCAATGTTGAATTTGTTCCGCTTGCCTTTAACAACACTCCAACAAGCACTACCGTAACCAATCAGGGTGTTGAATAACTGTGTTTTCCCACCCACCGGTGTTAGTGGAACCGATTAGGATGTTGCAGTGACTTGTGAGCCATGTCAGCTGATACATTTGCTACAGACTCTCTGACACAGATCCTCTACTTAAGATGTGGTGTGTACATATGGAACTCTTATATGGACATACTTCTCCACTACAAAAAGTAATTTTAAAGGCAGCAAGGAAGAATTAAAGACTAAGAATTATTCTTAGGCTTCATCTGGAGTAGACTGTCCCTGCACTCATGTTTTGTAGTTTCCCTGCTCAGTTACACCTGATTTAACTTATAATCTTTCAATAAGATGAAGCATATGAATTGAATGGGGGAAAGTGCAAAAATTTGACGCACACACAATCTCAAAATCCCCAAAATGGGGGTTTAAAATGGGTTTAAAATTAATAATAATAATAAATCCTTTTCTAGGCACTCAAAGTGTGTTACATTGTATGGGGGGAAATCGCCTCAACCAACACCAGTGTGTAGCATCCACCTGGATGATGTGAGCGCAGCCATCATCCAGGTGGAACACCCACCACACACGAGGTATTGGTGTAGAGGATTGTAGCCAATTCAGGAATGGAGATTAATAGGGGGCCATGATAGATAAGATCCAATGGGGGAATAATAAGATAAGAACCAAAGGAACCCTACTCTTTACAAGAAATGTCTTGGGATTTTTAATGGCCAAAGAGAGTCAGCACCTCTTCTGTGTGCCTGTCTCTATTCTGGGGCATTATGGCCCACACAAGCACCCATGGTGGCCTCAATAATTCCACATCCAGCAGCAACCTTGGTTTTCCCCAGGACACCTCCCATCCAGGTACTGGCCAGGCTCAAGCCTGCTTTGCTTCTGTGAGAAACCAGGCAGGAACTGCAGGGTGATATGGCTCTGATGTACTTGACTGGTTTTATCTGACTGCTGAAGCCATGGTCCTCAAAAAGCTTACAGAGCATGCATGATATCTCACTGTTGAAAGGGATTGATCAGGAGAGGGGTATAAAAGAATTTCTAAAACATTAAATGTACCATGGAACACTATGAAGGCCATCATCAACAAACAGAGAAAATAGAGCACCACAGTCATATTGCTAAGATGAAGACGTCCATCCAAAATTTACAAAAGAAGAAGACAAAATGTTACCACGGTGGCTGCCAAGAGACCTACAGCAACTTTAAAGGAGCTGCAGGAATATCGATCAAGTATTGATTACTCTGTGCATGTGAGAACAATGTCTCATTTTCGTCACATGTCTGGGCTATGGGGTATGGTGGCTAGATGGAAACTCTTTCTCACAAAAACATTCAAGCTGAACTAAATCACCCCAAACCATGTGGCAAAATGTGTTATGGTCTCATGAGACCAATTCCAAAAGGTAGAATAATTAAATAATTCCAAAATGTTTGTTTAGTGCAAAAAAAAAAACAAAAACATTTACGCACATCACCAAAAGAACACCATACCTACGGTGAAGCATGGTGATGGCAGAATCATGCTTTAGGGCTGGTTTTCTTCAACCAGAACTGGGACTTTTATCAAGGTGGAGGGAATCATGCATAGCTACAAATACCAGTCACTTTTAGTGCAAACTGTTCAGGTCTGTCAGTAAGCTTAAGATGAAAAGGAATTTCACCTTTTCAGCACGACAATGACCCAGTGCATACATCCAAATAAAAAAAAAAAATGGCTTAACCAAAAGAAGCCAATGATTTTGATGGCCTAGTCTGAGCCCAGACCTGAATCCAACAAAAAATCTGGGGGTCACCTGAAGGGGGCAGTGCACAGGAGATGCCCTTACAATTTGATGGATCTAGAATGCTTTTGCAAGGAACAGTGGGAAAATATTGCCAAGTCGAGATGCGCCACGCTGATACCAAAAAGTGGTGTAATAAAATAAAAAGGTGCTTCAGCAAAGTATTAGTTTGTGGATGTGCACACGTATGCAACTAGTTTATTGTAAGTTTTTTATTAAAAAATTTTTTTTCCCCCTATAAATGTTTCTGATTGTTTTTCACTTAATTTTATATGTTGTAATTTCATATTGAGGGTGGAAAAAGTTCGGACATGATTTATCTTAGATAAAAAATTTTACTTCACAAAAACTTGCCATTTTAACAGGGGTGTGTAGACATTTTTTTATATCCACAGTACTATGTAAAAAGTATACTTCACTAAAAGTACATTTAATTTTCATGTCAGCTTAAGTGTATTATTTAAAATATGTACTTTAGTAATTCCTTTCAAAATATACTTTACAGAGGTCGATAGACTAGCCAAAAGTACAAGTAAAACTTCTTACAATAATAATTACTGAAGTAACAGTAAAAGTAATAATGTTAATAATTAATTGAGTAAGAGTAATAAAGTATCCGACGAGAAGACTACTCAAGTAGAAAGTTACTAGTTACTTCTGATCTGATTAAAATAAGGAGGAAATCCTGAATCTTTGACTACATGGAGAACTGTAAGTCACACCTCTCATTGAAAGTCTGTCTGTTCTGTTTATATGTTATAAAACCTGGGTTTGAGATGAAGCAGCTTATCCCAGTCCTGTGATGAGTACACAGAACCTGTCATTTTCAATACAAAATCTCACACACATGCCAAAAAAGAAATATTTTCCCAACAGTTGACTGTCTTTATTTTCATGTTAACATGTTAACAACACAAACTTGTCAGCATCTGCATTTAAACAAGACAATGGAGAACAAAAGTACAGACTATGTAACAGAACAGAAGAGAAGAGACAGAGAGAGAAATAGAGAGAGAACGTGTGTGTGTGTGTGTGTTTGTGTGTGTGTGCGCACGCATCCTGTCTCCGTCGACACGCTCATTTCTTACCCCTCTACGGCCATAATCTTCCAGGACTGGGCCGCTAAAAAAGTGAACGGTTGTTGGTCCGCATTGTGTATTGCGAGACTCGCGACCTCATTATACGTGATATAAACTAATTATTAAAACTACATATAGTCATTAACATTTAACAGTAACAGAGGAACGCCACCGAATGTAGCAAAGTAAAAGCACATTTCTCTGATTAAAAATGAACTTGAGTTAGAGTATAAGGATGGCCAGTTAAACCTACTCTTAAAAGTACATTTTTTTCAAAAAGTTACTCAAGTAAATGTAATGAAGTAAATGTAGCACGTACTACCCACCTTTGATGTACTTTGAAAGTACAGTTAAATACATGTATTTTTTACATACTGAAACATGCTTAAACAAAAGCATGTTTAACCCTCATGTCAACTTAAGTATATTAATTTTAAAAATACATTGTTAAAATGGTTTAATATTAAAGACTTTCTCAACACCTGAAGCTGAAGCTATCCACTGGTATACCGCTGTCCATATGTGGACCCAGCAAAGTATTTATACTGTAACAGAGCCAATAAACATATTAAACAATCTGGCTGTAGTTCAGCAACACTAGTTTTTTAAACCTGAACTATTTCAGCTTCTTTTGCAGATCTGCTGTTTCACATTATCCAATCAATACATTTACATTCATCTAGTCTGGCTGATGCTTTTATCCAGAGCGCCTTACAATTGAGACAGGACACAACAGAGCATATGCGGGTTTAGGGTCTTCCTCAAGAACCCAACAGTGGCAGCTTGGCAATGCTGGCATTTAAACTCACAACCTTTCAATCAGTGGACCAATGCCTTCACCATTGTGCCACCACAGCCAATCACATGCATTTATGTGAATTATTTCACTGAAGGTAGCTATTCAGCTATACCTGAGGCACAGAGTCACAAAGCTAGAGACATTAGCTAGTATAAGAATATCCCAGGGAGACAGACCCCCCTTCTCCCTACTTTTTGATTTCATATCATTATTTATTTATTTTTTATAATTGATTTGCTTTATTAATTTTTAATACTTGCATTATTCGAACACTAGATGGCCAGCTATTCTCAAAAAGGGTCCATTACTATAATAGAAGTTTACAATGCTGCATTTGTAATTCACCATCTTAGAGGCAGTAATGCACATGCATTTATCAACCAAAATAGGTTTGAAAATCGGCATAGGCAGATTTCTATTTTTTAGTTTTTTTTGTTCAATTACCATCCACAAGCCAGCTTTCCCCAATCATGTGACAGCTACCAACTAGGTAGTGGTGTGCTGTTAGTCAATGGTGTTATTGGCTTGTTGAAATGGTATGCTGCCTAAAATGTTGTCTGATATTAATTGATCTTCCTAAAGTTTGCTGTGCATCTGCACCATGTTTTGTTTCTGCATTGCCTTGCACAGTGTATGGTTTCCTCTACATCATTTAATTCTATATAGAAATTAATTCTGAATGAAATTATGTATAGTGTATGATTATGCATACAGTTCTGCTTTCTAAATCAGTTTTATAATTCACAGTAATTTAGATAGGCTGTGTTGTGGTTGTAACAAAATATATGGAAAATATGCATGCATGAAATTTTAAAAAAAGATATTTATTTCTAAATGCTGTTCATTCTACAAGGTAAAACCTATCCATTAAAACTCGACAAACTACTAAGAAAATCAATATCCCATAATAGTTGTAGGACCCAAGTAATGGGAATGGATGAGTCATTGCTGTCTGTAACATGGACAATATCTCTTTACTACTAGAGATGGATGCACATTGAAGTTGCCTTAAATTTGGATACCATAACAAGCCACATGACTGCTAAATTTAGTTATCAGTAAAATCCAACGTAGTGCTTTAGGACAACTGAAAATAAGGTTATGAGTGCAAATCACAGCGATGCCATAGGCCCTTAAGCCTCATAGCTCAAATATATTAAACGATAGTAATTCTGCTTCACTTCTAAACTGCATCAAATTGTGGTATCTGACAAATGACCAATGTACTAAAGGTGGTTCCCAAAGCAAAGTTCTATAGTTCAGAGGGTCTTGAGAATGGTTGGTGAAATTAAACTACATGTGAATACATGTGAAATGAAACTTTATCACTTTATTAATTTGGCATAAAATGTAAATGTTTTCCTAAATTGATCATGAAAATATGGAAAATGTAGGTAGGCTGCACAAGAGGTTCTCAGAGCACACTGGTTTTGTAATTGTTTGTGACATATAAGAATACATGTTAGACATTGTTTTTCTGTGTTTGAGGTGAAGATGGATTGTGTATGGCTTGGCTGTGATTTTATGTGTTATGTAATGGTTTCCAGGAATCCTGAAGGGATACCTTGTAATGGTGTGCCTTGAACAGGATGGCTGTGTAGCATAAATAATGCAGAGTAATGTATATCAGAAAAGCTGATCAGACAGACTTAGTGAGTGGAGCAACCAGTCACTCCATACACACCACAAACCTCAGTGCTTTTACCCTACCATTGTGTTATCCCTAATGTCCTTTTTAATAAGTATGGCTTATTAAAGAGAACTGTTTCCTGTTACAAAAATGTACTGACTTAAAGCTCTAAATGCAAGAACCAAAAGTCAGTTTGGAGCACTAATAGGTTTGTTTATGAAACTGCTCTTTATAAACACTGTAAACAAATCCTCCATATACAATACTGGTAAACTGTGGAGTGACTTGTCTGGTGACATCTAAAAGGTACTGTGTGTGAAAATGAAATATTTAATTAAATACTTAAATAAACTCCTGCAAGCTGTAAAATATCAAAAATGCAGAATTTCAGGTAATCACAGATGGTGTACACATGTTTAGAGTATACTTCAATATTTTCCACCCAGGTTGCTGAGTTTCCCTGCAAGAGTACTACAAGGGGGAATAGTACTGTGAATAAGAAACAGATGAGAAAAAGAAATTGCAGGCACATTGCATCACTGTTAGATACAATGGAATCCAACCTACTACTGCCGTGCGAGCCATCATAATAAAACTTAAAAAGAGGTATTGTATGTTTTGTTTTGTGACAAAAGCCCATACGGTCAATATTGTCAGTACAAATTGATCCTTGTAATACCTTGCATTATTCTATCAGTCGAAATATTTTGTGAATAAAATTTCAGACTAAAAAGTGATGTAATTTAAACGTGATCAGACTGAGTATTGGATTAAGTCTCTGTTTGTGTATATATCTACATTAGGGTGCAAAAGTAAAAAAAAAAAAATTCAAATAATTTTGTAAAAATGCATAATTTGCTAATAAAGTCATTAATTATACAGTTTACTAATAAAGTTATTATATTATTTATTGAAAGCAGTAGTGAAGGTAATCAGACACTATACTGAGTGTAAGAAGTAAATCAGTAAAAAAAAAGACAATAAAATATAACAATAAACAATAAATGTCAACATGAATACATATGACAATAGAACAGATATTGTTCAAACCGATTATACAGATATATTTTGTCATATTTCATGCAAGAATTCTCTTGGGTGGGGTTCCTGTCAGTTCACCAGTTTCCTTACACCTCCTCAAGGCATACTGGTAGACGGATTTGTTATGCTAAATTGCCCCTAGTTGTGAATGTGTGTGTAAATGGTGGCTTGCAAATGGACTGGAATCCCCACTCAGGATGTGTCTCCGCTTTGTGCTCAGTGTACTTGGGATACACTGAATGAATGTGTTTGTCATGAAAGGTGCTGAGATGTGTTCTGTGTTCTCACACAGAGAAACATTTATTCTTTCACTTTCTGAACATGGATTCCAAATGGCCAGTATTTGTGGTCCTCTAATTAGAGCTTTCATTATGTTATCAGTCACTCTATGAGAAAGTCATAGAAAGGACACAACTTCCTGTAAATAATCTTGAAAATCCCACATGGATTTTCTTCTAGGAATAAAAGACACACTAGTTCAATAGTTAGTATAGAGTGTTTCCCCATAGCAAATAAAATAAATATAACCTGTTGCTTGCATATTGATTTGGTCTTTCAAAGTGGCCATACCGGTCAAACATACATAAGCATACTTTAACAGACTTTTTCTGGTCTGCTTCCTCCCCACAGAAAGTGTTGCCATGTACAAGAGAGATTTCACTCCAGCCTTTGCTTGCTTTCTTGCACATGATATTCCATTCCACTGGTGCCAGTAATAACATAT
The DNA here is from genome assembly GCF_001660625.3 of Ictalurus punctatus. Classification (NCBI taxonomy): domain Eukaryota; kingdom Metazoa; phylum Chordata; class Actinopteri; order Siluriformes; family Ictaluridae; genus Ictalurus; species Ictalurus punctatus. The sequence goes on from NC_030435.2 coordinate 11,941,103, forward strand.
TAACTTTGAAATTCACTGGAATACATTGAAAGCCAAATGCAATTAAAATGACATTTAAGCAAATTCTCAGAAGAAAAACAAGATTGTATTTTGAGCTCTCAGACATGCATCACCTCAAATAAAATTATCCACAGCTAATGTATTCTGTTTTCATTAACAACGCTAAACATCATTTGACTTTTATTAGCCTTTTATATTGACTTTCATGAAGCTTTTTATTATTTTAAAATTGATTTACAAAAATGCTGTGTAGCTTATGCTGCCTTAATACTGTACATTTAAATGAATATGAAATACAGAATTTTTGGAACAGTAACCAAACAGATACTTGGTGCATGGTTGTATTAAGTGTCTTGATTATCCCCAGTTCAGTCTGCCACATTTACCTGGAAAATGTCAAATCACCTCAGGTTGCTAAATCTAAGTCTATACAGGATTTCACTTTATTTATTTATTTATTTTTTTTGTGATTGTTCCAGCCAAAAAGGCTTGATTTTGGTATAGTATTTTCAAAATTTGCGATTCAACTTGCAGAGTTTTTCGTGCTTTTCTAGTGAAAAACTACTTGAAATGCCAACATTGCAATTGCACAAAATAGTTTTGCACGGTCTTTTGCAGTGATGTTTGTTGGTAAATAAGACCTTTTAGCTGTATTCTTGTTCGACGCATGTGAATCAAAGAAGGCTTTGGCTGAGTGCACGTTGTGATGATGTCGAATGACGCATCTTGGCCAAAATCTGATGAAAATCTGTGGTAATTTTGAAAAATCACAAGCTCCTCCGAATATTGCTTGATTTTGCATTAATTTCTATGATCGCAAAATCGTGGAGGAACTGAAATCTGTTGAGCTAGACTGATTACATTTCATACGAGTATTGAGGGGGTGACTGGTTCAAATGATGGGGGTCCCACCATTCTTACACTGCTGGATCCCTAGAGTTTACCAGGTAAAACCCATATAACCATTAAAACCAGTTAGCTAGTTATCCAGCCTACTGGTGGACTGATCCTATTAGCCTAATTTATACAAATACATGTTTATAAGTTAAATAATAAGATATACTAAAATAATAAGACGAGAAAATTATGATAATAATATCTAACCTAAGGTTTACTACTTTAGCCTGGTATATTCAGATATCATCCCTGGATATCAACCTTCTTTTTTTTAAAGAAGGCCCACAGACTCTTTTGTGGCTAAATTTTCTTCACTTTGAAACATTAATAACAAAATGATATGCTTTTGCATAACCACTTTCTCTGAGCTGTAAGTGCTGTGCCAGGTATAACTTTACATTTAATATGAAAAAAAATGATACAATGAGTTTTACTTGGTGTGTGAATCAGATAAAATGGTTGGGATGATTTTTTTTTTTTTTTTAACAAATATGCAAATTGTAAGATTATTGGCCAAATAAGGGGTGCTTCCACATTTTCCATAACTTGCCTATGTACTATCTCAGATTTAAACTATAAGTTCTAATGGTTTGGCATCTGAGTTTCAGTTCACAGAGGGGGCAAATGCCATAGTGCTTGAGGACATTGCTTCTAATTAGTCTCTTGGCAAGTGCATCACACTTCTTGGCCTGCAATTTTACCCTGAGGGCTGCATTTATTCTTACAAAACTCTCCTGGGAAATATGGTCTCTTAAGGGGCAAACGTGTGTCATTTGTTTATCTATGAGTATCTGTGAGCATTCTCTACGCAAATGTTCAAACAGGATTTTCAGTAACTTATTGAGATAACAGTTTAACTATGAGAGAAAAATAACTTTTGATTTATTTGACCTTCAAAATACATATAGCGCTGAAAAAAATCTTTCATGGATCAACAATTTAAATAAAAGGCAGAATTTCCTCTTAATTCAAATATGTAAGTTCAACAAAAAGTAAATGGGCAAATAATGGCAGGTTTATGATAAGCCCATTAAATAGAAATTTGTACATCTGCAAACATAATTTGTTGTAATAACATGTACATTAGATTAATATGTAAAAGCTACATATTTTTACTTAAGTGGAAATTCTGCCCTTAATTTCAATTTTCATTGTGGCTTTAAATGCTTCTGTTAAAAGAATACAATAGAATTGTTTGTTTTCTTTCAGTGCTTCCTATAATTACAGCAAACACGGCTGTTTACTCTGAAAAAAAAAAGAAACTCTGCGACCTTGTCACGGATTTCCCCTCACGCGTGAAGTGCCCTAAGCGCAATACCAAGCTTCCAGCTTGTCATTGGCTTTGTTTATGTTTACATGTCTGTTTTTGTTTTGGTTTCTGTCCTGTCTCTGCCCCTGTATTTTTATTGGTTGTTTCCCTCATGTGTCCTCATTATTCACAGCTGTTCCCATTTCTCCCTTGAGTAGTTTGTCTATTTATACCCTTGAGTTTGTTTTACATTGTGAAGTATTTTTTCAGTGTTTTGCCTCCTGAGCCATACTAAGCCTTTTTTCTGTGTTTGTTTTCCTGGTTTCTTGACTTCGCTTAGTTTCTCGGTTTCTGTGTTGGGCCTTTGCCCTGTTCACTCTGTTTGCTGATCACCTGACCTACGCCTGTTTTTGGACCTTAATATTACCTTCATATTTTGGATTTGTCTGTCTGCCTCTCTTAAGTAAAGCTTATACTGCACTTGCATCTGCCCCGCCCTGCATTATGTGACCTCTACAGAAAAAAATACTGTTCAGCTAATGTGCTCTCTTAGCAAAAGGTGTATGAATAACTCTCTTAGTTTGTGCATGCCTGTCTCTCACACTCCATGTTAATTTTTTTTATTCAGAGGATTCACACTGCATTTTGTGAAGGTAAATGAGCTTGGTCTGATGCTTGCTAGGCCCTTGGATCCTCTGGAGATCAACGCATAAAAAAGTGCAACAATCCTTTTCACCCAAAAAAAAAAGCAGTTAATATTAGGTGTGTAACAATATATCATGATACGATATATTGCGATGCAAAAATGTTACGATATGTATCTTAGCGTTATGGTGATATTTTTACGATATGACGTCCGTTGTATCCTATAGCTTGTTTGCAGTCACTTGATTCTGATGATGTGTGAAATTGAGATGGAGGGCAGGAAGTGAAAGGCAGAATGGATGAGATGGAGGAAAGTCCATACTGTACTGGTTTAGACACTACTATAAGAGAAAGGTATAAACAGAAAATCATAACAACATATGTTGGACATGATCCTTATTTTATGAAGAGGAGCAATTTTTTTTACTTAATTGAAATATTTGCCTGCCCTTGAGGTGGTAGATATAAGCAACTACCTTGTCCTCCAGACAGCAAATGAAAGCATACAAAAGTATGGAGGCATGCAACTTTTTTGTTAGTGGTTGGGTCAACGACCTATTTGAATTTCAGTTCATTTTTTTTATTTTATTCAAAATATCTTGATACGTATTGTATCGTGAACCCAGTATATCGAATCGTGAGCTGAGTGTATCGTTACACCCCTAGTTAATATTTACTGTGCCCTCCACTAATATTGGCAATAAAAGAAGGCTGTGAAAAATAGTTTTTATTGTTTAACCTTTTGATCTTTGTAAAAAAAAAAAAAAAAATCACAAAAATACTCTGCTCTCATGGATATCAAACAATTGCAAACACAACAAAGGTTTATCAAAAAAAATATTTGTTAAATATAGGTGTGCAACCATTATTGGCACCCATTTAGTCAATACTTTGTGCTACCTCCCTTTGCCAAGATAACAGCTCTGAGTCTTCTCCTATAATGCCTGATGAGATTGGAGAATACATGGCAAGGGATCTGAGACCATCCCTCCATACAGAATCTCTCCAGATCCTTCAAATTCGAAGTCCATGCTAGTGGACTCTCCTCTTTAATTCACCCCACAGGTTTTCTAGGAGTTTCAAGTCAGGGGACTGGAACGGCCATGGCAGAGGACCTTGACTTTGTGGTCAGTAACCATTTTTGTGTTGATTTTGATGTAGGTTTTGGATCATTGTCCTGCTGGAAGATATTATATATTACTCTAACTTTTTTTTTAAAGAAAAAATTTAACAAGATCACCTACAGGACAAACTGAAATTCTGTTTAAAGAAATTGCAATGTCCAATAAGATTCTAAAAATTAAATAAGATCCTACAGGACAAACTGAAATCCCAATAGGATTTTTTGACAAGGGGGGTTTTAAACTATGGTTTCTGTACATATCTGTATATGTGTGAATATCTGTATATGTGTGAGCAGGGACTAAGTAGCTCACGTCCTTCAAAAAGAACTTCAATGTGATGCTTATAACAGAGCTGATCTAATACACCTACACACTCCCACTTTGGAATAAGACACTCCAATAAAATGTGCTGTGACCTACAGTATGAATGGCAAAAGACTTGGAAACATTTCCAATGTATACACTCACTGTATACATTACAAACAAATATAACATCTGAAAACTACAAAACAATTAAGCAAGCAACGCACCAGACAAACAAATTTACAGATTTCCACAGCAGTTTATGGACAGAAGTAAATGGTCCACTCTGGTTACACTGGAATTAAACAGCAGCAGTGGTCTAAAGACAATGCAGCTTTCATTCCACTTTTATGAGGTGAAATCCTAAATCTACTGTGACATGTGTAATACTGATTTGAATTACAAGTTAATTAGGAAGCTGTATTATGATTGTTATACCTGGAACATTTAGCTCTTTGGTATTAGCTTCTTGTTCAACACATGACTAGTTTCACCTGAGCCCTCTCAATCCACTAGAGCATTGAGACCATCAGATGGTAGAAACTAATTTAATGTGATCCAGTGACTATTTAATACTAAAAGAAAAGAGAGTGTGTGAATGTGTGCGCATGTTCAGAGCACAGCTGCAGGGCATCGGGTTAAGAGAGCACTAAGGTATGCATATGTGTTTTATGATCATGAACACTGTTAACCTTTAGCTCTATATGGAGCATTGTCTGTCTCACTCCAGTTCTGAGGTTGTTCAGATTTTATTACTGCAGAATTGGAGTAGCCTGAAGTGTTCCTAAAGAGTCAAGGTACGAAGGGAGAATATGAATTAGAAATAAACGGACAATATTACTTGTGTGTTCACATGTGATCATGCAAATGTTGTTGTATGTGAGTGCATAAGCAGAAGTGTGTTTATGTGTGTGTGTGTGTGTGTGTGTGTGTGTGTGTGAGAGAGAGAGAGAGAGAGAGAGAGAGAGAGAGAGAGAGAGAGAGAGAGAGAGAGAAAGAGAGTGAGAGAGAGAAAGAGAGAGAGAGAGTTTGTAAGTCTTCAGATGTTTGGAGTTGATCCACTGCCCACCCATGTGTGAAAACAGCTCTTTGTGGATCTATTCCTCCGTTTGGCTGAGGTTGAAAGACCTGCATTGTTATATTCATCGATTTCTTTCTGAAAGCTCTGCTGTGTGGCCTTCTTCAGCTGCTTAAGGGTCGAACACACTGGAGAGATGCACCACAGAGATGGTGTGGTTAGAGGTTGTTTTCTAATTGAATGATGACCATTACACCTTAATGGGAATATGTCTGCGAGTCCTAAAAAACAGTGTGTGTAGGTGTGTTTTTATGCCTTGGTGGAGAACAGATGTTCCCAGAAGAAGAAGATTGTTTGACAGTTTTGACCTTGTAGTGACATTTAGCTGGTCTCCTTGTGGAAACTGCATTTTTTTTAACTGCAGCTTTTATTTAAAAAATAAAGCCCAAAATGTCACACACACAGTACACACACAGGAAAAACAGATTAGAAGACATTGGGATAAAGCCAGAAACAGCATGCAAGAGAGGGAAAGAGGGAAAAGAAGAGACAAAAAAAGAATTATATGTTGGGGACAACAGGGGATGAGAGAGAGTTGCACAAGTATGAGAGAAATGGACAAGTAAAAGAGGTGATGGATAGAAGAGGTGAAGGAAGTGAGAGTGAGTTGTGTGGAGAATGAGAGAAATTATGAGAAAGAGAGAGAGAGAGAGAGAGAGAGAGAGAGATAAGGAACAAAGTACCAGAACCAGGAACCAGGTAGTTGGAAATGGCCCCCAATCCTTCAGTGTCAGCCTCAGATGCTCCACGACCATCTGATATACAGTCCCCTCTGAAAGGCTTGGAACAACAAGTAGAGTTCTTTTGTTTTTGCACTGAAGACATTTGGGTTTGAGATCAAAAGATGTATATGAGATGATAGATCAGAATTTCAGCTTTTGTTTCCTGACATCTAAACATGTAAATACCTTAAACAACTTTGGTGGCAGACTACCCAATTTTAGGTGAGCAAAAATATTGTAACAGATAGTCTTAAAATACTGTAAATTATAGTAAATAACACTTAATATTTAGTTGCATATCACTTGCTTGCAGTAACTGCACTAAGCAGGTGGTCCACTGATATCACCAAACTGTTAATTTTTGTCCAGGCTTGTACCGCAGCTTCTTTACGTTGTTGTTTTGGGGGCTTTCACCCTTAATCTCCTCTTCTTTGGATAAATTTTCTGTAAATTGGCAGGCAGAATGAATCTGTAGATTTCTTAATTTATTCTGCTGCTACCATTATGGCGTACATCATCAATAAAGATTAGTCAGTCCGTTCCAGAAGCAGCCATGCAAGCCCAAACCATGACACTACCTCCACCCTGTTTGACCAATGAGCTTGTATGTTTTGGATCATGAGCAGATCCTTTCTTTTTCCACTTTGGAAGAGGTTAATCTTGGTTCCCGAACATGTGTGGCTCATCTATGTATAGTAGAGTTTTGTAGGTTATGATGTCACTGGCTATCTATCTGTACTCCTATGTACACCTCACCTTCACTTGGTTGGTTGATTATTTGCAACATCAGTCATACAGTTTCTTCCTGCCACAATAGGTGTTTCTTAGCCATGGTGAGTGACAAATACTAATAGACTCGTTAATAGAAGCTAGAATTCCTGCTTGGAAAACTACCAGTTCAGTTGTATGGTTTTTGATTTCTCCTCTGGCACTAAGAGGAACTAATGATAATTGATAAAACATATCAAAAGCCATAAAAAACATGTGGATTGCTGGTGTTGTGTTTGTTCATTCAAAACCAACAGTGCTATTTCATTTTGTAACCTGCACAAACATTTACATTTCATTTCTTGAAGGTCCTTCCAGCACAATCAATCATTACAGCACAAACACAGTACAAACAAATAAGCTGATGGCAAGGAAGTTTCTTCTGTTCTGCTCCTTTGACTCTCTATTTACACAGTTTGCTGCCATTGTTCTAAATGTAGTCTCAGGCCTGCTTGAACCTTTGTGCTGCAATGTACCTGTTCTTGATTTGTGTGGCACTTACGTGGCTCTGCAGATACACAGATCCATGGTACAGTGTTATGAGTGGTGGTGCCCTGGTGGCACTGTGGGCATGTTTTTTTTTTTTTTTCTGTAAAGTGACCTTGGGTATGAGAAAGCCACTTTGTAATATATTTGTTATCATTATTATTATTATTATTATTATTAATAATAATAATAATAATAATAATAATAATAACAATTTCACCTCCACCCTGTGTGCGTGGAGCCTGTATGTTCTCCCCGTATGTTCTCCAAAGACAGGCGTTGTAGGGTTATTAGCATTTCTAAATTGTCTGTCCTGTGACCCTGTGTAGGTTAATCTGTACAGAGAATGGATGGATATGTGTGTATGTATATATTATATATGTGTGTGTGTGTGTGTGTGTGTGTGTGTGTATATATATATATATATATATATATATATATATATATATATATATATATACATACACACACACACACACATATACAGTACCGTGCAGTAGTCTTAGGGACATGCAAAGATATGCTGTGGAACAAAGATGCCTTCAAAATAATGAAATGAAAAGTTTACACAGTAAGAAAGAAAAAAAAAGATACCGTAAAGAGCAGTAAACAATAGTAAATGAAACAAAGTCAATATTTGGTGTGACAAAAAAAATTAAATAAATAAAATACTAGTCTCTCGGACAATTTATGCAATTTTATAAGGAAACTGTCTGTTAAGCTTTATTGAGCATCTTGCAGACCCAGCCACAGTTCTTCTGGAGACTTTGACTGTCTCACTTGCTTCTTATTTTTTTAAGCAAAACCCAGCAGCCTTCTTTTTTTTTTTTTTTTGTCTGAAAAGTGGTCTCTTATGTAATGACATACACTTTAATGACTGTGAAGAAATGTCTTTATTAACTTTTGATCTTTTGTTAAAAAAAATCACAAAAATACTCTGAGCACTCCATGGAAATTGTTCTTTTTATTTATTTATTTATTTATTTATTTTGCATATTTGGGCAAGCAAACATTTGATCATCTTTGAAACAGTGCCTATTAATGAAGTTGACACACTTGAATAGAACCACAAGTAAAATGAGTTTTTTCAATCATCTATTCAACAGAAATATCAATAGATGTGATCTTCTGTGGAAAAAGTATGTCCACCAGGTTTTCTGGAATTTTTGACCACTTTTCCATGCAGTGTTCTTTCAGTTGCAAGATGTTTGAGGTTTTTCTAGCATGTACTGCCCGTGTCAAATTCCACAACAACATTTCAATGGGATTCAAATCTGAGCTTTGACTAGGTCAGTGGTTTTCAAAGTAGGGGCTGCCAGGGGGTGCCCAGGGGGCCTCAACAATTTGGTGTGAAAAATAAATAAATACATGATGTTTTTTTACATGATTTTTTTTTCAGACAACCACACACACACACAATCAATTCCTAATGTAATGTAATGTAAGGATGTACTGTAACATGTAATTATTAATGATAAAAAAAAAACGGGGATATATTCAGAAGTCTGTATTTTTAATGTGTTTTAAAGACATCTTGCAAAAGGGGGGCCTCGGTCAAATGTTAATGCCATTTGGGGGGCCTTGCCCTGGAAAAGTTTGGGAACCCCTGGATTAGGCCATTCCATAACCCTCCATTTCTTCTTTTTGAGACATTTCTTGGTCTATTTGCTAGTGTGCTTTGGATCATTATCCTGTTGAAAGGTCCACTTTCGTTTCAACTTCAACTTTCAGACAGATGGCCTCACATTATCTTTAAGCACTATTTGATATGATGCAGAATTCATAGTTGAATCAATGAATGCAAGCTGTCTGGTCCCTGAGGCAATGAAGCAACCCCAAACCATAACATTTCCACCACCGTGCTTCACACTTGGTATGAGGAGCTTCTCCTGAAAAGCTGTCTTTGGTCTGCGCCAAACATGTCTGCTGTTACTGTGACCAAACAGCTCTATATTTGATTTGTCTGTACAGAGCACATTATTCCAAATGGCCTGGTCTTTGACTATATGCTCACTGGCAAACTGTAGTCTTTCAAAGGCTTTTTCCTGGCATGCCTCCCATGCAGGTCAAATTTGTGCAATCTCTTTCTGATTTTAGAAGCATACACTTTGACACCACAGTTGCAAGACTTACTTGCAGATCCCGTGATTCAATTTTGTCATTCTTGGAGACTTTTTGCATCAAATGGTCTGCTCTTGGGGTGAATTTTCTGGGAAAGCCAGTCCTGGACAAATTGGCAGTCGTTTGAAATCTCCACCACATGTAGATGATTTCCTTACAGTGGAATGATGTATTTCAAATAATTTGGAGATCTTTTTAAATCCCTTGCCAGACTCATAGACATCCATAGCCTTTTTTCTGAAGGCCTTACAGAACTCTTTAGATCTTGGCATGATGACACCACACACCTCAATAGCAAAGGGAACACCAGACACTAGATATTAGAGGGGTATAAATAAGACAGGTTCCACCTGCACCCCCTAATCTGGTTGTAATCACTGACACCCAATTTTGAACACTTGATTCTAATTTTAAGGTATGATAAATGTAGGGGTGTACTTACTTTTTCCATGTGACTGATCTGTTTTTTGTCAATTTAAATTGTGAAAATTAATACAAAATGTCAATTTTATGTGGCATTTGATAGAGCGTATCAACTTTATTAATAATTCAAAGAGGATCAAGTGTTTGCTTGTCCAAATATGTTTAAAAAAACACAACAATTTCCATTGGGTGTACTTAGTTTTTCACATAACTGTATATTAGAGCTATCTATTTAACATGTTAATTTAGTGCAATTAATTATGGAAAAAAAATAAGACGTTAAAACTATTAACACATTTACCATACACCACACTGCCCCAGACCTGTGCATCATCTTACATTACACACAGTTGCTTAGCATGATGTAAAGTAACAACCAAACTCTCCTTAGCCCTCTGAAGTTTTAAACACATCTGTGATTTAAGAAAAGAAGATATAAACTTAAGACGATATGCAGCTTACAATAAAGTTAAATGTCTCACTAAAGAACAGTTATTGGTCCAAAAACAGAAGCAACAACAGTGTTCTCATGAAGTGTATTTTGTGACGCAATATAGTAGTGAAGCAAATAGAATTAAACAAACCATCAAAGAAACTGGGACATATTGAAAAGTGACAGTTCTCTTAGAGAAGCACTTCCAAATGCCCCTACCATCAGTTTTAGAAGAGCCCCTACACTTAATGACAAACTTGTGAAGAGTCATCTCCCCCCTGTACAATACAAAACCTGGTTAGGTATCAGAGTAGGTAACAGGTGTGGAAATTGCAATCATTGTAGCAATATTATTAATAACAACTACTTTACTGACATAACATCAGGTCATAAGTATAACATAAAGTCATTTATGAATTGCAATACCTCATATGTGGTTAACAGATTTGAGTGTCCATGTGGCTGTTTTTACATAGGGAGTACAAAGCACAAACTGAGGGTGAGATTAGTTGAAAATAAACATGTTATAAGAACTGCAATCCCCAATATCCCATGGCTTTACATTACAAACAGGCTGACCATGACAGTAGTAATGCATTAAAAATATCCAGTATAGGACATAAAGTAAACTCAATAAGAGGTGGAGACAGATTAAAAAGGATCTTACTAGGGAATCTTTTTGGATATATACATTGAAAGCTACACGATACCCAGGTTTAAACAGGGAACTGGATTTCTCAGCTTTTTTGTAATTGTCTCTGATTTAGCTGTCTGGTACTTTGTTTCACAACATGTGCAGTTTTTCCTATATGTATTGAAACCTTTAATATTGAGATGTTTCCATACATAGTCTTTTGTTTTACTCTGATTCAATTATGCCTTGCACCAGTGGTGCTTGGGCCCTAATAAATGAAGCAGATCCAATAGGGCCTCGTACCAGCGGTGCTCGGGCCCTAAAAATAATAATGATGTATGGCCACTTAGGCCTTCCATAGATTGCTGTGCACTGTAGGCCTGTTAATATGGTAGAAGGGGGTTGATGGAAGCATTTCGAATTGCGTCCTTCAATACAACCTAAAAGTTTATGTGTAATAAATTCTATGTTGAATCAACTAAAATAATATATTTCTTTCTAAAGGTACTTTTTGTAATGTCTATTCACTGCAATCTAACATAAAACAAAGGCAACCTGAGTAAACACAAAATAAAGTTTTTAAATGATAATGTTATTTATTGTAGCAAAAAGTTATAAAAAAAATACCCACTGGGCTTGTGTTAATAAATTCCCCAAATCTATTGAACTGCATTCATAATGGGGTTCAGCTGGACTTCACTCAACCAGGCCTGATTACTGTAAACCCTGTTCAATCAAATCAAAACTTCAATAAAACTTTTTCAATAGCATGAAGTTGGTTAAAAAGGTCTCAAATCCAGTAACACACTATGCCAAAGTCAAAAGAAATTCCAGAAATGTTGAGGAAGAAGGTGATTGAAATACATCAATCTGGGAAGGGTTACAAAGCTATTTCAATGGCTCTGGGACTCCAAAGAACAACATTGAGAGCCATTATCTCCAAAAGGAAAAAATTCGGCACAGTAGTGATCCTTCCCAGAAGTGGCCGCCTTCCAAAATTCAAAAAGAGTACAGCAACTACTCATCCAGGGAGTCACAAAAATGTTCATGACTCCAGTATCAGAAAGACACTGCGGAAAATTGCATCCATGGAAGAGTGGCGAGGTGAAAACCACTGCTAACCCAGAAGAACATTTAGGCTCGTCTGAATTTTGCAGAAACACACCTTGATGATCCTCAAACCTTTTGGGAAAATGTTCTGTGGACTGATGAGTCGAAAGTGGAACTGTTTGGAAGACAGTGGTCCCGTTACATCTGGCATAAACCAGAACACCAAATTCCACAAAAAGAACATCATACCAACGATCATGCTTGGTGGTGGAAGTGTGATGGTGTGGAGATGCTTTGCTGCTTTAGGACCTGGCGAACTTTCAATAAATTAGGGAAACTTGAATTCTGCGCTCTACAAGAAAATCCTAAAGGAGAATGTCTGGTCTTCTGTATGAAAGTTGAAATTCAAGTGCAACTGGATTATGCAGCAAAACAATGATCCAAAGCATAGGAGTAAGTCCACCACTGAATGGCCAAAAAAAAAAAAATTTAAGTTTTCAAATAGCCTAGTCAAAGTCCTGACTTGAACCAAATTGAGATGCTGTGGCAGGACCTTAAACCGGCAGTTCGTGCTCAAAAACCCTCCAATGTGACTGAATTAAAGCACTTCTACAAAGAACAGTGGACCAAATTTCCACTACAGCACTGTGAATGACTGATCTCGAGTTATCCAAAGCGCTTGGTTGCAGTTAATGCCGCTAAATGTGTAACAACTAGATTTTAAATTTAAAGGAGCAATTAGTTTTTCACATGGATGATAGGTGTTGGATAACTCTTTTTTTGCGTCAATAAAAATGAATAAATAAATAAAAACTATTGTGTGTTTGCTCAGGTTGCCTTTGTTTTATGTTGTTTTCATTTGAAGATCTAAAATTTTTAGTATGAGATATATACAAAAACAGATGAGCAAATACTTTTTCACATTTTATATATAAAATAAATGAGATCACCCACATATACAATGGGGGAAATAAGTATTGGATGCGTCAACATTTTTTTCAGTAAATATATTTCCAATGGGGTTATTCACATTAAATTTTCAACAGACATCAGTATTAATATAAGAAATCTGGAAATATAAAGAATTCACAACGTTAAAGTCCGTAAATACAGTTATATGAAATCAAGCAGAATGACACAGGAAAAAAGTATTGAGCATGCTAACAAAAAGCAGTTCTCCAAGGCAAGGTAAGGCAAGTAATCATCTGAAGTTAATAACAGCTGGGTTAGTAAATTGATGGTCTATAAAAAGGCTCTTTGTTACCAAGGTGTCAAACAAGAAAGATCTCATGATGGGTTAACGCAAAGAGGTCTCCCAAGACTTTTGGAACTTTATTGTTCTAAAACATATTGATGGAATCGGATACAGAAATATTTCAAAATTTCTGAATCCTCCATTAAGCACCGTTGGGGCCATTATTCGCAAGTGGAAGCAACATCACTCTGTCATCAACCAGCCACGCACAGGAGCTCCTTGCAAGGTTTCTGACCAGGGAGTCAGAAGAATAGTCAGAAGAGTAGCCCAAAAGCCAATGACCACTCAGAAAGAGCTCCAGAAACACTTGGAGGCAGCAGGTACCATAGTCATAGAGAAAACAATAGGCAATGCACTCCACTGCTCACGCTCACCCCACAAGACTCCATTACTAAGGAAAAGGCATGTCGAAACTTATTTAAAGTTTGCTACAACTAATTTGGACAAGCCTATGAAATAGTGGGAGACTGTGGTCTGGTCAGACGAGAGCAAAATTGACCTTTTTGGCTGTTATACTACACGCCATGTTTGGAGAAGAAATGGCACTGCACATCACCCTAAAAACACTATACCAACAGTGAAGTTTGGAGGTGGAAGCATCATGGTTTTGGGCTGCTTTTCATTGCATGGTACTGGCAGACTTCATATAATTGAAGGAACAATGAATGGAGCTCATTACCTGGAGATTCTTGAGAAGAATCTGCTGCCATCCACCAGGATGATGAAGATGAGTTGCGGGTGGACCTTCAAACAGGAAAACAATCCAAAGCATACAGCAAATGAAACTCTCAATTGGTTTCAGAGGAAAAAAAATCAAGGTGTTAGAATGCCCCAGTCAATCACCGAACTTGAATCCAATTGAACAAGATTAAAAGACAATATGTTTAGAAGAACGGGCCAAAATCACAGCTGAATACTTTGGCCGATTAATTTCTCAGGAAGTGTCTTGAAGCTGTCATTACAAACAAAGGCTTCTCCACTAACTATTAAATAATTTTTTATCAATACTTTTTTTCCTGTGTCATTCCGCTGTATTACACATAACTTCATTTATGTACTGTAATATTTGGATTTATTTATAATTGTGGATTTCTTGAGTTAATACCAAAGTCTGGTGAAAATTTCATGTTAATAACCTCACTGTAAATATGTACTGAAAATTTTTTGACACATTCAATACTTATTTCCCCCACTGTACGGATGTGTGTGTGTGTATGTGTGTATGTGTGTATGTGTGAGTGAGTGACCTGCACAAGATGGTCACCATGAGTGTTCTATAAATGTGTGTTTGAGGACCTTGGCACTTTTTCTAGACACACACACACACACACACACACACACACACACACACACATACACACACACACACACACACACACACACACAGAGTAACATACTACTGACTGCTTTAAGCTGTATACATAATACTGATCTGATATAACCCTAGAATGTATATATCTGAACTTGCAGATGCTGTTCAGCATTTATACAAAGCTCATTACACCTTAGGCTCTGTTGTTTATGATAAGAGAGATACATTTGTTTTAGTACATTTGATATTATTATTATTATTAGTAGTAGTAGTAGTAGTAGTAGTAGTAATAGTAGTAGTATTTATTTATTTATTTATTTGTTGATAGGGTCAGGCAGCCTCCCCCTTTCAGCTCAAGTCTACCTCTCAATGTTTTTGAAAAATGCAGCTTAAATGGGCATGGATGGCTGTGCGAAGAAGGGGGGGGGGTGGCAGGGAAAGGCAGGAGAGGAAGAGGGGGCGAGCCTTCAGAACACTAAAAAAAACATGGATAGTGACAAAGTTTGCAGATGAGGCAGAGGAATTCTCCTGAATCCCCAGGTCTAAATGGAGACACAATAGATAGCATTGCACCCTGTCTATTTAAATCATTAGCCCCTGGCATGACTATAGAGGAAAACATGACAAAACCGGAGGCAGCGTGGATGAGAGAAATGTTGGAATACTAGTTATCTAATAGGCTTGAGCTTTTCACGAATAAAAGAGGGAAGGCTATTCCCTTCAATGCAGACTCTCATTGTATAGTTTTGTACGTGACGACCCGCGGAGCTTTAAGCGGTTTAATTAGCTCGAAAGGCAAGTAAAACAGTCATGGTAAAAACTTAGACACATACCTCATTTTAAGGTGGGGAAAAGTCCTCAGGACTGAGTACCGCCTCATTGTGTAGACGCAAACTGCTTTCATGAGCAAGTCCGAAGTCCACCTTTCTCCAATTCTCATAGCTCTCCAGAATAAACACACTTGACCTCTTACACCACTGAAACAAACACCTCCAACCCATTTGAATACCTCTCTCATCTAGTACGTCTGTAGGAAAGCACCACGTGCTGTCATGAATAAATAAGTGACAACATCTTATCATAGGATAAGAACACGCAGGCTCATGAATAATTATGAGACCCCAACAAGTCATCGAAGTACTATAGTACATTGCCACGTCACTGCCTGTGACTGAGATTTTAAACCAGGAAGATGAAAATAGTGGACAAAAGTTCAAAATTAACCAGCTTTCTCCTACAAATAAAATGAACAGATGCTAAGATTGTCTTTTATGATGTGCAATCTGAACACCTTTGTTAAAATCTCAGAAAATGTTGTTTAGTGTTTCATGACCCTTTTAGTTCTGCAGGCTTTAATCTGGCTGCATATGACCTGCTCTATCATATTGAATCACTTTCATGTTTTAAGTTTTTACACTGCAGTCAAAAGGCAATGTCATATGCTCACGTTGTTGCTCTCATTGGACACATATTTGTATCAGCTCTCTGTGCTTGGACTGGAGTGCCTCTCAGAATGAATAATAAATTTAAATGTAGACAGTTCACTAATAGTTTTTAAATGATCTCACTGAGTACAGGCATTTCTTCACTTCATGACATCTGTGTATATATTTCAAACATCGTAATAAAAAATAAAAATGGCATTACTACATTTAGGTAAACCACCACTTGGTGGATCAGAATTCTAGCCACCATATTACAGTACATTCCAGAAAGGAAGTGTGGATTGTAAAACCCTCTAGAAGTAAGTCAGCATCAGTGCTGGTTTGTGAGATTCCACTTCTGCTTTTGTATTCCACAGGCATTTGAGGTCAATGGAACAATAACAGCAATAAGGTCTATAGTTTCCTGTTTCTAACGATCTGCTTTTATGAGAAAGCAGTTGCTGACTGAGTTTATCAATGTCTATAAATGCCAGTTTTTGACTCTTGTATGCACTGTTAAATCCAAAGTTGGACCTGGCTGTATATAGACCATTGCTCTTAATGCATTGTGACTTCTTACATGTACTCATTTGGGAGATTCTTATTGCAAAATGACATACAAGGCAGGCTGAACCAAAGAAAAGCACCATCTTTAAGTACATTCAGAGAGCATCAAAACTGGACCATGGAGCAGTGAAAGAAGGTGACCTGGTCTGAAGAATCATGTTTTCTTTTACATCATGTGGACAGCAAGATGCTTATGCGTTGCTTACCTGGGGAAGAGACGACACCAGGATACACTATGGGAAAAGGGCAAGCCGGCAGTGTGATGCTCTGGGCAATGTTCTCCTTGGTAACTTTGGGTTCTGGCATTCATGTGGATGCTACTCTTACATGTTCATCTACCTAAACATTATTTCAGAGCAAGTACACCACTTCATGGCAACTGTATTCAATAATGGCAGTGGCTTCATTCAGCAGGATAATGTGCCTTGCCACACTGTAAAAATTGTTTCAGGAATGTTTGAAGAACATGACAAAGAGTTCAAGGTGTTGATTTGGCCTTCACATTCCACAGATATCAATCCAATCGAGCATCTGTGGTATGTGTTGGACAAACAAGTCAGATCCACGGAGCCTCCAGCTTATCCCATTTTCTCCCAACTTGGTAAGTTGCAAATTCCCATACACTAGTGAGCACTTCAAATCAAATGAAGACCAGCAAATGGGGAGGGTGAAGCACCTTGTGCTTCCCTTCAGGTCACGTGAAGCAGGCCACCATATCTTATCCTATGGAAGAATTTGAAATGGCAATCTCCTGACAATAAGGTGAACACATATTTGTGTTGCACCACTCAGGAGCCCCTAAGCCAGTGATGCCAAATAATGAACACCTGCATTATGTTTCATTCCATCTGTTTGGGGTGGGTAATTGATAAAATTCATAAGTGAGGCTGGTTTCAGCATTTATATCTACTGA
Organism: Ictalurus punctatus; assembly: GCF_001660625.3. Taxonomy (NCBI): domain Eukaryota; kingdom Metazoa; phylum Chordata; class Actinopteri; order Siluriformes; family Ictaluridae; genus Ictalurus; species Ictalurus punctatus. The sequence goes on from NC_030435.2 coordinate 11,958,507, forward strand.
CTAATTATCAGACTAATTATTATTACTAATTATCAACATTTAGTGGCATTCTGTAATTGAATTTATGTACATTTTGTGTCAGGACAGTCTTTATAATTAATGCAGATGTATTTATAGTCCCCTCTTGGAACAGCAAGGACAATTCATTTGTTTGTGCTATACACCGAAGGCATTTGTGTTTGAGATCAAAAGAAGGATATGAGACAAGTGTTTTTATTTCCTGGTATTTACATCTAGTTGTGTTAAATGACATACAACATAGAATCTTTTGTATCTGACCACCTAATTTTACGCAAGCAAAAGTATAGGAACAGATACATTTTGAAGTACATTTAAGTAAATAACACTTAATATTTGGTTGCATATCCATTGCTTGCAATAACTGCATCAAGCCTGTGACTCATTGACATTGGTTTCATCATTTGTGATGCTTTTCAAGGCTTTTACCACAGCCTCTTTTACATGTAGGTTTTCATCCTTCAGTCTCCTCTTCAAGAGGTGAAATCCATGCTAAATTTGGTTAAGGACTGGTGATTAACATGGCCAGTCTAAAACCTTCCACTTTTTCCCCTGGTAAAGTCCTTTGTTGAGTTGGCAGTGTGTTTTGGATCATTGTCGTGCTGTATGATAATGTTTTCCCTGATTTGGATGCATTTCTCTATAAATTGACAGACAAATTTTTTATTTAATTCTGCTGCCACCATCATGAATTACATCATTACTACAAATTAGTGAGCCTCTTCCAGAGGCAGCCATGCAAGTGCAATATATGACACTACCTCCACCATGTTTCACAGATGAGCTTGTATGTTTCCAATAATGAGCAGATCCTTTCTTTCTCCACACTTTGGTCTTTCCATCACTTTGGTAGAGGTTAACCTTGGCTCCAGAACTTTTGTGGCTCATCTCATTCTTTGCGAATTCTATTCTGGCTTTCAGATTCTTACTGCTGATGAGTGCAGTTTGTGGTATGGCCGTTATATTTCTGCTCTTAGAGTCCTCTTTGTGAATGGTGAATGGTGGATTGTGATACCTTCACCTCTACCCTGTGGTGGTTGTTGGTGATGTCACTAAGTCTTGTTTTTGAGTTTTTCTTCACAGCTCTCAGAATGTTTGTGTCCTCAGCTGTTGTTTTCCTTGGCCATTCAAAGTGTCTGTTTGCTCAGTACACCAGTGGTTTCTTTTTTTTTCCAGGACATTCCAGATTGTATTGTTGGCTATGAGCAATGTTTGTGCAATGCCTCTGACTGATTTTCCTTATTTTCTAAGCTTCAAAATGGCTTACTTTTCTCCCATAAACAGCTCTCTGATCTTCATGTTGGCTTATCCTTTTTAACAACAAATGCAGTCTTCACAGGTAAACCTGAAGGCTAAAACTGAAGGCTAAAAGCTAGAGTAGATGTTCAGAGCTATTTATTGTTTAAACAATCAGTCATAACAGGACACACCTGGGTAACAATAAACACCTATCAGTCACATGTCCCAATATTTTTGTCCGCCTGAGTGGTCTGATACAAAATGTGCTATGTTCTATGTTGTTTAACACATCTACAACCCCAATTCCAAAAAAGTTGTGATAGTATTGAAAATGCAAAAAAAAAAAAAAAAAACCCAAAAAAACAATCATTTGAAAATTCAATTCACTCTGTACTATATTGAAGACACATTATTAACACATTATTTGATGTTTTACTTTGTGAATTTAATTTATTTTTGAAAATATATACTCATTTCAAATCTGATGTCTGCAACATACTCCAAAAAAGTTTGGAACTCGACTGTTTACCACTGTGTAACATCACCTTTTCTTTTAATAACACTACCAGTTGGTTTAGTTTAGCAAGCAGAATTTTCCCCCATTGGTTCATTATACATTTCGTCAGCCGCGCAACTGTACCGGGCCTTCGTTGCCTTATTTTGGGCTTCATAATGCACCACACATTCTTAATTGGAAACAGATCAGGGCTGCAGGCAGGCCATGCTAGCACCCACACTCTCTGCTTACGCAACCATGCGATTGTAGTCTGGGCAGAATGTGGTTTGGCGTTGTCCTGCTCTGGATGGCAGCATATGTTGCTCCAAAATGTGTACATATCTTTCTGCATTAATGGTGCCCTCACAGATGTGCAAGTTACCGATGCCATGGGCACAGACACTCCCCCATACCATGACAGACGCTGGCTTTTGGACCTGATGCTGATAACAGCTTGGATGGTCCTTTTCCTCTTTGGCCCTGAGAAAACGACACCTGTTTTGTCCAAAAACTATTTGAAATGTTGACTCATCGGACCACAAAGCACAATTCCACTGTACTACTGTCCATCTCAGATGAGACCGAGTCCAGAGAAGTTGGCAGTGCTTCTGGACAGTGTTGATGCATCTTGCATCTATGGAATGGTGGTGAACGGTGTTGACTGACAAAGGTTTACTAAAGTATTCCCGAGCCCAGGTCAGGATATCCATTACAGACTCATGATGGTTTTTAAGACAGTGATGTCTGAGGGATTGGAGAACAACCAGAAGTGGTTTTCGGCCTTGCTCTTTACTCGCCAAGATTTGACCAGATTCCTTGAATCATTTAATTATATTGTGCACTGTAGAAGGTGAAATGCCCAAAGTCCTAGCAATTTATCTTTGGGGAATGTTATTCTCAAAGTGTTGGATTATTTGCTGATGCATCTGTTGTCAGATTGGCGAGCCTCAACCCATCCTTGCTCTTGAAGGACTAGGCCTTTTTGGAGGCTCCTTATATACTATAGCCTCACCTGTTGTACATCACCTTCTTATTTCAACTTGTCACACCTCTATTAGTCCTAAATTGCCCATGTTCCCACTTTTTTGCAACATGTTGGATGCGTCAATTTCAAAATAAACATTTATCTTCAGAAAACTATGCAGTTGATTAGGTAAAACATGAAATACCTTGTCTTTGTATGTTTTGTTTAAAAACAAGTCAAAGTACATTTACAAATCACTCCTCTTTGTTCCCTTTCAAAGGGAACTTCGACGTTGCATTTAGCATAACAGTATGGGAGCGCCCTTGTACGTGACTGGTATCTGAAGCTTGTGTAAAATCATGCCTCTGCTTATAGGCCTGCCATGATCAGGTGACGTGGCAATTAAGCACGTCGCATGATATATATATGGCACCTATGAACCATGCATGCGTGGAGCATGCTACAGCAGCCCTTGAGGGGTCTGACTGTCAGCATTGTGAACATTTCCCGATCAGGCAGCTATGCTCTCGGCTCGCTCTCTTCTCGTCCGAAGGGAGTTGGGTTTCTCTGGAGAACACCATACACAAGCCGTGTTTATAACCCCACGACGTCTGATTACTCAGCTGTCATGGGGAGTGAGTAGCACGGCTATTTAGCCAACTTTACCTTCTAAGCCATGTAAGGCCACCTCGACGTTGGTGGGTAAAGCCTATTCAGCAGTGGGTCTTGCTTGTAGGTCACTGCATACAACGGCAGTGTTGCAGGCCTACAAAGCAGACCTGATGAGTGAGCTCGATACTGGGGAGGGAATTGGGCCCGAGGCAGTGGCAGAGCTGCGCCGTGCCACAGATTTATCTCTCCTGGCGACCAAACAAACGGCCCGTCATATCGGTCGTTCAATGCGTAGCCTGGTTGTGGTGGAGAGGCCTTGAGGTCTCCTTGCTGAACGCCCCTGTTAAACCTTCTGGCCTGTTTGATGGCGTGGTTAATGCCATCACTGACAGGTTTCATGAGGCAAAACAGCAAACGGCAGCGTTCAGCCAGTTCCTTCCCCGTCGTGTCGAGTTTGCGCTAGTGCATGGGAGGCACAGAAGGCGAGTGTGCCAGCCCGCCTCCCCCTGCAGAAAGCCAGGGGGACCGGGCGGCCACAGCCACAGATTGCTAAGAGGCCTGATGTAAGAATGATCATGAAAACAAAGAAGGCTAGGAAGGAACGATCCTGTTGGGCCACGGAGGGACATATCAGGGGACGTGAGGTTGTTAGGGCAGTTAGCCCCCAGTGTTCCTGTAGGGCCTGCCCTGGCCAAGGCCATCCCACGTTTTCAGCCTTCTCTGGTCAGCGAGCTGTCACAGAGAGACGGAAATCTGATGCTTTCCCTCCAATGAAATGTGGAAAAGCTAACATCACTGAAAGACCATTTGGCAGTGTGGAAACTATTGCCAAATGTGTCTCCATGGGTTCTGTCTACCATAGAAAAGGGTTACCGGGTCCAGTTCAGAGCTTGACCCCCCCGGTTCAGAGGTGTGCTCACCACAGTTGTCAGCACAGAGCAGCGCCCAATGTTAGCGCAGGAAGTAAGTTCCCTTTTGGACAAAGGGGCCATAGAACTTGTACCCTACCCTACTTGTTCCCTTGTTCCCTAAGGGAAGGAGGTTTTTACAGCCATTATTTCCTGGTCCGCAAAAAAGATGGGAGTATGCGGCCAATTTTAGATCTAGCATGATCCAGGGAACAGACAGTTCAACATCGAGATGTTGTTCTCGCCCAAATGAGGAGCTTGGGGCTCAGGTTGAACCTCTAGAAAAGTATGCTTTCTCCAGTGCAGAGGACAACTTTTCTAGGTGTTATATGGGATTCTACTACGATGAGGGTGTTTCTATCCTCAACATGCGTAGGATCGATCCTATCAACTTTGAGCAAGATAAAGCTAGGTCTGGGCATCCCCTCCAGTCTCTACGAGAGACTGTTGGGCCTTATGGCAGCAGCAGCCAATGTCATACTGTTGGGCCTATTGCACATGAGACCGTTTCAGTGGGGCTCCATTCACAAGTGGTGGAGTCCATATGGTGGAGGTTCGTACAAGCGGAAGTGGATGTGTTCGCCTCCAAGGAGACAACACACTGCCCGCTGTGGTTCGCCCTCACTCCTCCCGCACCATTGGGGCTGGACGCCATAGTGCACACGTGGCCGAGGTCACATCTATATGCTGTCCCCCAATCGCTCTGCTCCCACAAGTTGTAGCGAGAGTTCAGTAAGACCGTCTACGTCTGCTGCATGTAGCATCTTATTGGCCAGCTCGAATATGGTTCTCGGAGATAATGTCCCTGCTCGACAGCACTCCTTGTGAGATTCCCATCTGCAGGGATCTACTGTCTCAAGCCGGAGGGCTCATTTATCACCCTCGGCCAGAACTATGGAAACTGTGGGTCTGGCCCCTGAGGGGCACCAGCTCATAGATTCTGGTCTCACAACTGAGGTTGTAGAGACCATGTTAAACGCTAGAGCACCATCCCCAAGGAAATTGTATGTGCTCAAGTGGTGGCTTTTTGTCTTGTGGTGTGAGGAACCACACAATAGCTACAGTCCTGGAGTTCTTACAAGAACATTTCTCAGCAGGGTTGGCTCCTTCTACAATCAGGGTTTATGTGGCCGCCGTTTCGGCCAGCCACGCCCCTGTTGATGGAGCCTCTGTGGGGCAACATCCTCTAACTTCAAGGTTCATGCATGGTGTCAGACGGCTGAGGCCCATCTGCAGGCCACGTATACCTTTCTGGGACCTTTCTGTAGTCTTGGAAGGTGTGTCAGGGGCCCCATTTGAGCCCTTAGAGTCAGCCTCTGAGAAGCTTCTGACTCTAAAGGTAGCTCTCCTACTGATCCTGACATCTCTCAAACGAGTGGGAGATCTACAAGCTCTCTCTGTTGCCCCTTCCTGCCTTGACTTTGCCCCTGGATTAGCCAAGGCCTTCCTGTATCCTAGGCCGGATTGTATTCCTAAAGTGCCTACATCGTCTGCCCACCCTGTGGTGTTGCTGGCTTTCTGCCCTCCTCCGTTCCTCACACCGGAACAAGAGAGGATGCACCTGCTGTGTCCAGTAAGGGCTCTCTGTACTTACGTCCACCGTTCCGGCCAGTGACATAAGTCGGAGCAGCTGCTGGTCTGCTTTGGCGGCGACAGTAAAGGTGATGTCAAAGCAGCACATCTCTAATTGGATAGCGGAAGCAATCTCTATGGCTTACGAGGCACGCGGTCTTGCCACGCCTCTGGGCATAAGAACTCATTCCACTAGGGCGGTCGCCTCCTCGAGGGCTTTGTCCAAAGGGGTATCGTTGCAGGATGTGTGTGCTGCTGGAGGATGGTCTACGCCACACATATTCATCCGTTATTACAGCCTGGATATTCATTCCACCCCGGGCTCGAGTGTCTTGAAGTGACCCTCGGGCTTGGGTCTTTTTGATCAGGCCGTACCCTCGGTATGACGGAGTGGGTATTCCTGTTCCCATACTGGTATGCTAAATGCACCGTCGAAATTCCCTTTGAAAGGGAACGTTGGGGTTAACGCATGTAACCCTGTTCCCTGAGAAGGGAATGAGACGTTGCATAACACTGTCATACCAGGGCAGGCCTGTGAATTGCGTCTTCGCTTCAGATAATAGAAGCTGGCGGCGTGGATCACGGGTGCCATATATATATCATGCGAGGTGCTTAATTGCCACATCACCTGATCATGGCAGGCCTAGAAGTAGAATCATGATTTTACACAAGTTTCAGATACGGTCATGCACAAGGGTGCTCCCATACTGTTATGCTAAATGCAATGTCGAAGGTCCCTTTGAAAGGGAACAGGGTTACATGTGTTACCCCGACATTTTTATTAGCATTTTCCATACTGTCCCAACTTTTTTGGAATTGGGGATGTACATATAAATACAATGAAATAAAAGTTGAAATTCTAAACTCTCATCTCATATTCATCTTTTGATCTCAAACCCAAATGTCATAGGTCTATAGCAAAAACAATTGAATTGGCATTGCCTTGCCAATAGTTTCTTAGGTGACTGTATTTAAAATTTAATCAAACTTTTAACCATTATACAGGTGTTAACCTACTTTGTGATTCTGTTAACCTTACTTGATTAATAATTCTAATGTTCATAGTTGTTAATGTTAGGTAATTCAGAAAACAAAGTTAATTAATGTTAACCAGTGCCAACCATTCTATTGCTTGTATTTAGTGGGTTGTTAAGTGTTGTAGGAGTGAAATTGTTATTGTAGCACCACAAACCAGGCTATATGCAATAGAATTAGTCTAATGAATACACAATAATAATAGGAATAAGACCAAAAGATAATGATACAAAACATGTGCAAGAAGCAGGCATCTGAATGTCAGATCCTTAGCACCAGAAGCCTTATGGATAAGGTAACTTTATTATTAACTACATAATGATAATTATTTAAAGCTATTACAATTCCTGCCTCTGCCTTGTGTGTGCGGAGTTTGCATGTTTTCCCTGTGCTTTGGGAGTTTCCAGTCCAAAGACATGCCTGATAGGCTGATTGGCATTTCCAAATTGTCCGTAGTGTGTGAGTATGTGTGCGATTGTGCCCTGCGATGGGTTGGCACTCCGTCCAGGGTGTCCTTGTGCCCTGATTTGCTGGGATTGGCTCTCAGTGATTGGCTCTCCAGGCTCTCAGTGACCCTGTGTAGGATAAGCGGTATGGAAAATGGATGGACAGATGGACTTCATCAATTCTCATACCTGAGTTTATCTGACAAAATAGCTTAAGTGCTGTGAAAAAAAAAACAAGATCTAAATCTGTTATTGCTGAAGCATTTAATTCTACATCATCATACAGAAATTCAAGATAATGGTTTAAGGTAATCTTAATGTGGCTACCCACTTTCGCTCAACCTGTGCTGTTTTTGTATTAGTCTACCTGTCAAAGCAGAATCAAGCCCTTCTTATAATAAGATTTTCAGTTTCTTTTTGAGTACATCAAACATATTGTAGAGAAATCCATTTTGAACTGATTAAAATGTTTGTCCTAGATATCACTATATCTTTCACATCTTTATCCCCACCATGCTCAATAGTCATGTTTTCTATTTTCATATACTCTTAGCCCATCTCCATTCTGAGTGTGATTGGTGTCCATTCCACTTCCCTCTACCTGGCTCTTTTGCATTTCTAACCTGTCACGGTTCTCTACTTGATTATGATCGATGCCATTTCATCATGCCACAATTGAATCTGTGAAACATTCTCTCTCATGTATTTTTGAAAATGAGTTAGAGCTGAACACTCTTCAAGGAACACAATCTTTAATTAAACCTTCTCTTTTCCTCACCTTTTTCTCATTTACCTTCTCTCTCTCTCTTGCTGTCTTAATCTCACTCATTTTCTCTGCTGCTCTCTCTCTTACATACAGTACACTCTCACTCCAATCCCCCTCCCTCATTCATCTTCTCCACTGCTGTAGGGCTTGCAGCTCATTTGAATGTTCCTTTTTGGCTGGCGTAAGGTCGGGTGCGATTGCTCTGGTCTGCTGTCGCAATATTATTTGGTGCTGAATGATTTGCATGTTTATCGTGTTTGATTGCTTGAGCCTTCATTAGGCTCCCAGGCTTCTGCTGCAACACGTAGATCATTTTTTTTCTGGCACATCTTGCAGTATTGGGTGTAAGAAAAAATTAAGAAAAAAAAGAAAGAGAGAGAGAGAAAAAAGCTTTTTGGTTTGAGGACGGCATTCTTTTCCAGCAGATGCGTTTGCACTGAAAGGCACTGTGCCGGCTCACCAATCTTGGCTTTGTTGTGTACTGTCCCTGTTATTTGTAATGCAGTTTAAATGTTGTCTTAGGGGAGCACCCCATAGATACCAATTACATCCACTCAAGAAGGGCAGGCAAGGAGGAGAAAAGAGAGGCAGGGATAGAGAGAGGAAATGGAAAAGAAAAGATGGATAGAGTACTGAGTGGGAGTGAGAGAAAGGAAGGAATGGAAGCAGACAGAAATTGGAGAGAGAAATTGAAGGAGAGATTCCGTCTGTGAGTGTAATGGTCTCCTGCCGTATGACTCTGGGGAATGCTTCTGCTGCAGAGGGAGAGAGAGAAAGAGAGAGAGAGAGATGAGGCGGTCAGTGTGTGATAGAACAGGCTGGAGTGTGTGTGTGTGTGAGAGAGAGGGAGAGAGAGGGGGGGGGTGTCGATGCATAAGCAGGGAATCAAAGTAAACAGGACAGAGTTGTGAGAAATTGTGCAACACAGAGAAAAATAGATAGAGTGGTACGAAACTGAAAATTACTGACAGAGTTGTGAAAAGATGGCAGAAACACAAGAGGGTGAGCAAGAGATGAAGCAAGAGGAAAGTGTGATAGAATGGGAGGAGAGGGAGAGAGACAGAATGACAGAGAGAGAGATGTGTTCCTGAGGAGTGCAGCACATTCAAAGACTTCTCTCTTACAGTGTGTGTGTGTGTGTGTGTGTGTGTGTGTGTGTGTGTGTGTGTGTGTGTGTGTTTGTACATGTGCCAGCTAGAAATTTAAATATTACATAGTGTGAAATGAGCATAGTGTGTGTGTTTGATCTTTAATTGGTGGATTAACCTGAGTTCATGTGTGCATGAATGAAAATGTGGGTGATAATGTAAGCAGTTTGTGTGTGTTTGCCTATAAGGGTGTGTATAGGTGTATGGAGGAGAGTGAAAGATGCAGTTCTTGGAGGCAGACAAGCATGTATTTCTCAAAATGCATTTTGAGACATAACTTATTGTAACACTGAATTGTATCAGATCAAAACAACACAGATCTTTGTATGTTGTCTTAAAGACATGTCACCAGTGCACAAAATTTCATTTAAAAATGTTAGTATTGGATCAGTATCAGGTAACAGGCGATGTATAGAATATTAATCTTGGTTTCATTTTGATAAAAATATGATCAGTGTATTCAGCACATTTGATAAAATGGACATTGTATATGTAGTGCCTTCAGATGGTATGGGTAATATTACTGTTCAGGTGAATGATAATCCTAATGCTCAGTAACCTTTAAAAACCACACTGTCTGTCATCACTAAAACTTGAAGGCTGGATTTGTTGTCTAAAGTACTCCTGTACCACCAACATTAACCTGCTGTTATGTTTTTCTGAAGTGTCTTGGCAAGAGCACAACATAGCTAGAAATATATCTAACGTTAAGGAAAATGTGTGTGTGTGTGTATGTAGAACAGCAGATGTTTCTGCGAATGATAAATCTTCTGAAGCCTGTCGGTGAAAGAGGATCATGTGGCCTAACCCTAATTACTTTTGAGTCCAGTTCATTGCTGTTAATTACTGTTAATGCCTGCTAAGGTGTGTGTGTATGTGTGTGTGTGTGTGTGTGTGTGTGTGTGTGTGTGTGTGTGTGTGTGTGTGTGTGTGTGTGATGGTTAGGGTTGTTTCAGCCTGGGGTCACCATAGTTGCTCCTGGTAACTTCCTTCTGTCTGGTTGCTAAGCAACTCCCTTCTTTTGTTCCAAAATTATTTAATTTATGGTTTATCTCCTCTTCCTCCTTGTTGCTCTCTCCATACTTCTCTATGTCACTCTCTGTGTCTCTCTCCATCTCACTCTGCCTCGGATTCCTCATAATCAGGCTCTCTCCTCTTCTCTTATTAATCTGTCAGAAAACTCTTACTGGCTTTTGAATGTGTGTGTGTGTGTGTGTGTGTGTGTGTGTGTGTGCATGCGTGCCTATAGACCTATATTTACATTACAGTTAATGTACATTCATATGTTAAGCTCATATACTAAGCTCTGTGACCCTCAATTCATGAATTTCAAGAATGAGCAGAGGGTATTGTGGTTGTTATTTTTCTCTATCAAAACGTTACATTGGTTTAATTTTTTAAAGAGCTTTTCAGAGTGCGATTTTATTTTAAAAGGCGTTTGGCATTTCTCACTGACATGGCGACAGGGCAACAACTGTCAAGTGAAGTAATTTTAGCATATTATTTAGTTATAATTATTATGATTAGGTAACACCACAAATCCAAATTCCTCCAGTAAATTCATTGGACCAATTCTGTGGCTCAGACATGACCTCAATTTTCCTTTAGATAAAGGAGTTTAATTTAACTTACATAGCAGGCTCTATTATTATTACTTCTTGTGGAAGCTGGTGAAAACAGCTGGACAGTACACACATATAAGCGATAACAATTGCAGTCACTGAAAGTGTACAAAAGTAAATTGACACATGATAGTATGAAGGGTAATATTAAACACATAGGCCAACAATCTAATAGCCTTTTTATAAATTGCTAAATGTGTAAAGCACTTCATGCATATTGTTATTATTGTTCACACATTTAATTATATAATTTGTTATTCTATTTTTAACAGCTTTATTATTGTTCAGTCATTTCAGTCAATTTCTTATGTTACTTTAGAGTAATTTAAGTATTTTTACTTGTTTGCTTTCAGATTATTTTTCATTTTAAAGGAATTATGCAAATAAAGTTGTGAGAAAGTTGACTTGAAAGTCAAAATTAAATTAATTAAGTTAAAAAAAACATGCACAGCAGATTTTCACAGCAGTTTGGTAGTTGCTCACAGCATGGCCAAAAATAGAGTACTATGAATATGAAACTATGAAATCTAACTTCAGGAACAGTGAGCAGGCCCACATGACTTGTTGCACTTTCAGTTATTTTCTGTTTTAGTCTAGGAAGTCAGAGATTATATATATATATATATATATATATATATATATATATATATATATATATATATATATATATAATCTGCAAAATGTTAATTAAAAAGTAAAATTAGAGGGACCATAAAAAAAAAACCCTGCATAAATATGACATAAAATATGACCTAAATATGACCATCAAATTTTCACACAAGTCCTAAAAGTACACAACGAGAACCCAATTAAACAAATGAGAAAAAATATTATACTAGGTCATTTATTTATTCAGGAATTCGATATTACATATCTGTTAGTGGCAAAAAGTATGTGAACCTTTACTTTCGGTATCTGGCATGACCCCCTTATGCAGCAATAACTGCAACTAAATGTTTCTGATAACTGTTGATCAGTCCTGCACATTGCCTTGGAGAAATTTTAGCCCATTCCTCAGTACAGAACAGCTTCATCTATGGGATTTTGGTGGGTTTCCTCACATGAACTGCTTGTTTCACCTTCTTCCACAACATTTTTAATCAATTAAAGTCAGAACTTTAACTTTTTAAATTGATAAACTTATCCCTAATGAGCAAGCCAGAGACAACGGTGGCAAGGAAAAACTCACTCAGATGATACGAGAAAGAAACCTTGTGTCACGACTAGAGCTGCAACAACTAATCGATAAAATCGATAATAATCGTTTATGAAAATCGTTGTCAACGAATCTCATTATCGATTAGTTGGTCTGCGCACGGCACGGGGTACATTTACTCATTACGTTACTTCTGTTCTGAAAACACGTCTCGGATAGCATATACTAAAGTTGTGTCCCAAATGACGTATTATACACTTACACTGTGCACGGAGTACTCTACTGTCTAGTGTGTGGATTTTAGAAAGGTAATATCATCTCAAATGGAACACTAGCGGGTTTTTACTAACCGGAAGTATAAGCCGCTCCCTAGTCGAAGGCGTTTGACATCACACGCACGTAATGGGACACCGCTAGCATTAGCCTCAGAGTCCCCAACAATGACTTTCTTCAGTTTACTTTTTCTGTCAGCGTTAACTTTTATTCCCAACATGACCTCAGTCCTCAACAGACAGAGGTGGAATTGTCACGTGACTGAGGAAGAAAGTGTGCGACCTCTAATTCCGCTAAGGCAGGGAAGCATTTTATATTAAAAATTAAGAAGATTTATAAACTTTATAAAGCAGAGTTTCTGCATCACCGAAGCATGACAGTGATGCGGTCCTGAGTTGCTTAAAAGGTTTAATTTAATTCCAGTTTATTGTCATTATATGTTGTATTTGCGCACTTGCAGTGTAACTTCTGTTTATTATAACGGAAGTGATGTGTTAGTAACGAGGACGTGTTGCTCATCACGCGCAATGCAGACACGGTGATACAGAGTGTAGCGCGAGTAAGATCTGTAATGTCTATTTAAAACACTATGATCAAAAGTAAAATAATATGTCTAAAGGCAGCAAGTAACAGAAACCACAAGGTGCAGTGAAAGTGAGTTTTTATTATTAATTTAGGACTGTAGTTTAATTCAGTCCTTTTTGTGCATCCATAAAAAAATAATGCATAAATACTATTAAATAAATTTTTATATATATATATATATATATATATATATATATATATATATATATATATATATATATACCTTATTTATTTAGTTTATATTATATATAAGTACTTATGCATTATTTTTTAATGAATTCAAAAAAGCACTGAATTAAACTACAGTCCTAAATTAATAATAAATATTCTTGTGTGTGTGTTGGGTTCTTTTCTGTTTTGGACAAACAGATGTGTAAAGTTTTAGTCTGAATTTATATTTGTAACACTCAATTTGTGGATTTTATTTTAAAACAAGAAAAAAAAGGCACTGAAAGTTTGCCCCGCCCAATCCGATTAATCGAAAAAATAATCAAACAACTAATCGATCATGAAAATAATCATTAGTTGCGGCCCTAGTCATGACACAAAATGCGAGTAGGATGCAAGTGCAAATTTAATTGAAAAAACAAAACAAAAGTACTAATACAAATGATTAAACACAGAAACTATGGCGTCTAGGCAGAGAAACATAACAACATAACAACGTCAAAGTAAGACAACCAGTGTAGTGCAAACTGTGGCTATAAATACCCGTAAGTGTTCGTTAACATGAATGAAGTTCAGGTGCAGGTGGTCATGTGGTGCAGTGGCTTCTGGAAACTGTAGTTCCTTATCTGATGTTATATGATACTTTGAAAGGAACCAGACGAAAAAGGGAACCCATACTCATCTGGGTGACACTGAATAAATAGATTATAAATAATTTATATTTCCCTTCTATACCTGTATACTATATATTCAAAAAGTGCAATTGTGTAACCAGGAACTTGTCACCTTATGAGCAACTTATGAATATGATCATCAGAGTTATTTCTGAATTCATTATAGTTTTAACATGAAGTCTATTTTGTTGAAGTTATCACTTGTTGATTGATGATGGGGACTTGAGTGCAAAACTGTTCATAGCCATTGCAGTCCTAAGGCTATCATAGCAATTGCAGTCCTAAGCCTTTGTAGAAAAACGGTTTGTAGCAATTGCAGTTCTGAGTCATCTTTGTGGTTTCTAAGTGGTAGCATCCACAGTAATCTCACTGATCATTAGACTGTCCATATGGGGCCATCCTCAGTAGCAACAAGTGGCTTTCAATTGATGAGTATTCCAACCAGAATGGGCATCACAATGGATCAGGCAGGTCCAGAGAGCAGAAGGGGTCAAGAACACTGGTATTTCAGGAGAAGCATGTGAAAAAACTCCTGTCCGAAATGTATACAATACAGATTTTACTATTAGTCATATGTATTTACTAGGCCTGTCACGATAATTAATTTATCAACTCATCGTACTATATATGGACATGACCTTGATTATTTTTGCTGACCTCAGTATTGTCATGTTCGGTGAGCAGAGACGGAAACAAATGCAGTTTTATTTGAGAGGCAGGCAGACAAATCCAAATCATGAATCAAAATCAGTAAACAGAACACAGGTACAGGTCAGTGAACAGCAAAAGTAGGCATAATCCAAAATACACAAATGAGCAAACAAAACTAGATCAACACACGTGTGCTGAACACTTTTGAATGTGTCAGATTCCTGACACATCAACATTGTAGCTTTCGTGCTGCTTCTGTCCTCTCATCAGCTCTAGGACTATTAAATTCAAACTTTGAATATTCGTTGAATTTAAGATATAAATGCACATTAGAATACAAAAACTGTGTGCATTCAAATTTAAAATGTGTAGCAAGCAAAAGCACAGATTTTAATTAAAACATACTGTTAACATTTTTTTAAAGAAGAAAAATCTACAAAGAATAGTTTTTGTGTTTTCAATAATCCAGTCATAGTCAATAATGTTGGGGATTGAGCCAATTAAACTGCGTGAGCTGAAGCAGAACAGTGAATGAACAGCAGTAAACTGAAGTGCTTTACTGGCGGGTTAATTAACTCACCCAAACACATCTTATACCCACATGAGATTAATAAGACATATACACAAGATAATACTAATAACTAATATTACAACATGCTTCTGCAGAAAATTATGCAATTGCACAAGTGATGAATTTGAACTTAAGTAAGGCAGTACATAGAATGGTAAGTCACGTTGTGAATATGTTCTTTCCATAACAACACAACAAAGCATGGACAATGAATAACTAAAGTATAAAGAATACACAGTATTATATTACAATAGTATACTCATTGTAATATTATTTCAGGAGATCAGGTTTTTACAACAAAGGCAGTTTTCACATGTTTTTCTTTCTACATGTTTAAATTAATAGATACATTTTGTGAATATTTGATTAGATTTTTGTATTTGTCGTTGTCGTTGACGTTCGGATCACACCTCCTTGGTCCAGGGTTCTAGTCCCGCCGGGTCCATGTATGTGCGGAGTTTGCATCTTCTCTCCGTGCTGCGGGGGTTTCCTCCGGGTACTCCGGTTTCCTCCCCCAGTCCAAAGACATGCATGGTAGGCTGATTGGCATGTCCAAAGTGTCCATAGTGTATGAATGGGTGTATGAATGTGTATGTGATTGTGTGCCCTGCGATGGACTAGCACCCTGTCCAGGGTGTACCCTGCCTTGTGCCCGATGCTCCCTGGGATAGGCTCCAGGTTTCCCTGTGACCCTGAAAAGGATAAGCGGTATTGAAGATGGATGGATGGATGGATTTTAGTCAGAGTAAAACTGACTAAAATGAATGAATATGACATAGTCAATATGACATTGACTACATTTAAAGGATATTTTTGTCAGAAGACAAAAACTATGCAATTATATTTTTGTTCGGTGGAATAAAATGGTCTTAAATTGACAATAATATCGTTTATCTCAATTCTGGGATAATATATCATCCAATAAAAGTAGTTATGGTGACAGGCCTAGCATTTATCAATGCTGTGTCCACGTTTTCAAAACTCTTTACACAGTTTGCACAATATCAGTCTATGTGGAGTGAACTGCAGATCGTTTTAATTGCTTTGACACAAAACTGAATATACATTGAATATTCTCATCTTTCAAAATTCATAAATTCATGAACTCAACATCCAATAAAACTCTGAGTACAGCAAATTTCTGATGTTTACATACTGTAGGGATAAAGCAAATAACAGCTTCTAATATCCCTCTTTCCTCCGTCAGCCTTTTCAGCCTCTTGGTTCATTTACTCGAAAGAAAAACTAGCGCATGTGGTTTACCACGGAGATTATTGCAGGCCTGGAGAATCTAAATGAACACACTGGCAACCAGAACAGTTCAGAGAGACGTCTGGTTTATTGCAGATTTCACAGAGGTTTATATACAGTGAGGGAAAAAAGTATTTGATCCCCTGCTGATTTTGTACGTTTGCCCACTGACAAAGAAATGATCATTCTATAATTTTAATGGTAGATTTATTTGAACAGTGAGAGACAGAATAACAACAAAAAAATCCAGAAAAACGCACGTCAAAAATGTTATAAATTGATTTGCATTTTAATGAGGGAAATAAGTATTTGACCCCTCTGCAAAACATGACTTAGTACTTGGTTTAAAAACCCTTGTTGGCAATCACAGCGGTCAGACGTTTCTTGTAGTTGGCCACCAGGTTTGCACACATCTCAGGAGGGATTTTGTCCCACTCCTCTTTGCAGATCTTCTCCAAGTCATTAAGGTTTCGAGGCTGACGTTCGGTAACTCGAACCTTCAGCTCCCTCCACAGATTTTCTATGGGATTTAGGTCTGGAGACTGCCTAGGTCACTCCAGGACCTTAATGTGCTTCTTCTTGAGCCACTCCTTTGTTGCCTTGGCCGTGTGTTTTGGGTCATTGTCATGCTGGAATATCCATCCACGACCCATTTTCAATGCCCTGTCTGAGGGAAGGAGGTTTTCACCCAAGATTTGACGGTACATGGCCCCGTCCATCGTCCCTTTGATGCGGTGAAGTTGTCCTGTCCCCTTAGCAGAAAAAAAACCCCAAAGCATAATGTTTCCACCTCCATGTTTGACGGTGGGGATGGTGTTCCAGCGGTCATAGGCAGCATTCCTCCTCCTCCAAACACGGCGAGTTGAGTTGATGCCAAAGAGCTCCATTTTGGTCTCATCTGACCTCAACACTTTCACCCAGTTGTCCTATGAATCATTCAGATGTTCATTGGCAAACTTCAGATGGGCATGTATATGTGCTTTCTTGAGCAGCGGACCTTGCACGCGCTGCAGGATTTCAGTCCTTCGCGGCGTAGTGTGTTACCAATTGTTTTCTTGGTGACTATGGTCCCAGCTGCCTTGAGATCATTGACAAGATCCTCCCATGTAGTTCTGGGTTGATTCCTCACTGTTCTCATGATCAATGCAACTCCACGAGGTGAGATCTTGCATGGAGCCCCAGGCCGAGGGAGATTGACAGTTCTTTTGTGCTTCTTCCATTTGCGAATAAGCGCACCAACTGTTGTCCCCTTCTCACCAAGCTGCTTGGCAATGGTCTTGTAGCCCATTCCAGACTTGTGTAGGTCTACAGTCTTGTCCCTGACATCCTTGGAGAGCTCTTTGGTCTTGGCCATGGTGGAGAGTTTGGAATCTGACTGATTGATTGCTTCTGTGGACAGGTGTCTTTTATACAGGTAACAAACTGATATTAGGAGCACTCCCTTTAAGAGTGTGCTCCTAATCTCAGCTCGTTACCTGTATAAAAGACACCTGGGAGCCAGAAATCTTTCTGATTGAGAGGGGGTCAAATACTTTTTTCCCTCATTAAAATGCAAATTAATTTATAACATTTTTGACGTGCGTTTTTCTGGATTTTCTTGTTGTTATTCTGTCTCTCACTGTTCAAATAAATCTACCATTAAAATTATAGACTGATCATTTCTTTGTCAGTGGGCAAACGTACAAAATCAGCAGGGGATCAAATACTTTTTTCCCTCACTGTAGGTACAAATAGCCGTGCATAGGCGTACTACTGTGTGGAAATAATATGGCAGTTAAACTGTCTGGCCATGTACGTGAAAAACATCTTAGGCAATACAAGAACGTACGGGTTTCTGAACATATATGGTATGGTTCGCTTAACAGAACATAGGAAGTTCCTATGGTGACATGTTTACTGGCATGCACACATCAGACAGTTCTAGAAAAATTCATGAGAAAGAAATGAAACTATAACCTAAACATACTTACACATATCTGAGGGAATAGAGAATAGAGAGGTTCCAACATTGCCCTCTTTTGTCCTAGTGAAACGCAGGACAATATGAAAAGATAATTCTAAGTCTGATAGGTACAGAATTTGAAAAATGTTCACTATTAGGGTCAATCCTTGTTCACTAACAAAATCATTACCATCAGCCAATACTCCAGCCATAAACATAGAACATAGGAACATATTAACAAGAAAAAGTAACACCAACATTGTGTCCAGTCCGTGTACATGTTGGACCCAGGGACACAAGTGAAGAGAGTATGTGTATATGAGAGGTGTATCAGCAGCTGGAGCAGTAGAGTCACCTTCAGATCAGCAGGTCAGACGAGAGTTCTAGTGGACTCATTCACTAGCAAGGTCTCACTATAGTCAGGATGGAGTTACTGGACTGGTTCCACGGGAACAGCCTATAATAGAAGAGAGTCATGCAATTATTTGTTTACAGATTTTAACCCAATGGCATGCCGCCATATGTGGCCTTCTGAGGTCATTACAGAGGTTTTTGTTACTGCCACAACCTCATAAGGACCGGTGTACTTGGGTTCACCCAACTGCTTGTTCCATTTGCTCACTCGGAGAAGCACCTGGTCACCTGGAACGAAAGGAATGAGTTGAATTCTGGGAAGGAAGAGGCAGTTTAGCTCTTACACATTCATGTTTTTCTTGTAAGACATCAAGTAATTTAGACACATAATCATCCAGATGAATGTCAACTACCTGCGGAAGTAGAAAGGTTAGTAGACATTTTCCAGGCGGTAGGAAAAAGTCGGCCAAATAGAATCTCAAAGGGTGATAGACCTGTAGTTTTGTAAGGTGTCATTCTGATCTCAGTCAGAACCGCAGGTAAAACGTCAGACTAGGCGGTGCTCCCCCTCTGTTGCATAGCTTTGCTAGAACGATCTTTTAAAGTGCGGATCATTCTCTCAACCACCCCAGATGACTGTGGGTGGTAGGGAATGTGAAAATTCCAATCTATAGCCAAATAGTCACATAGAGGTTGTGTGATTTGTGAAGAAAAAAAAAAATAGTGCCTTTGTCTGAGTCAAATTGCAAAGGCACACTGAAGTGTGGGATGATTTCTTTTGCTAAGACGAGTACAACCGTTTTTGCGTTTTCCGTAGCACATGGAAACACTTCCACCCATTTGGAGAAACGATCAACAATGACTAAAAGCATTTGATGCGGACCTACTCAAGGCATATGTGTGAAGTCAATTTGCAGACTTTCAAAGGGCACCTGTGGGGGTGGATGAGCATCATAACGCATGGGCAAACCTTGCACATTGTTTTGCAGACAGATTAAACAGCGAGAGAGATGTAGTTTAATCTGATGTCTCAAATCTTTAATAGAAAATTTAGATGTCATGTCAGACAATACGCCAGTGAAACCTCGACGTTAAACACCATGAAACTCACGGATTAAAAACGAGGCACTGGCTTTTGGAATGCATAGATGACCTACTTGATCAAACCAGATGCCATCAGAGTCTGGGACCGCTCCTTGAGCCTGCCAGAACTCAGCATCTTCTGGGGATGCATGTGATTGCATCAATGAAAAATCTACCCCGGGTAGGAGAGCACTGGTGTAAAAATGTACAGCAGACACTAAGAAAGGGCACGGGCTTTGTGATTGAGCAGCCAATTTCGAATGTCGGTCAGCTAAAGCATTCCCCTTAATTTCTACAGTGCTACCTACAAGATGTGCATTGGTTTTGACAATGGTAAGGAAATGAGGAAGTGAACAGGCAGCAGTAAGATTCTCCACTAATGTGAAATGTGAAATTGGTTTACCATCTGCAGACCTGAAACCACGTTGTTGCCAAATCCATCCAAAATCATGTGCTACGCCAAAGGCGTATCGAGAATCAGTGAAAATTGTCACTCTCTGTCCTTCATGTAAAATGCAGGCACGGGTGAGAGCGAATAATTCTGTGGCCTATGCTGAATTAAAGGGCAAAGAGTGCGCTTCGAGTATCATATCCGGTAATGTGCAGACAGAATAACCACACAGAAAACAGCCGGTTTTGAACATGAGCCGTTTACAAAAAAAACTCACTTTGGGTGAGAGCAATATCAGATAAATCACTTCTTATACTACACGAAGTTACGATTTCTGTTAAACAATCATGCTCATTTTATACAGGATCAGTGTCATCCTGTGAATTTAGAAGCCATTGAAGGGCACGCGTGATGGTATCCTGTCCTGTTGAACACTTTATGGTTAAATTAGCAGTAGAACAGAGAATTGTTTCATTACCACTTCTACGTTGAGCAGTCATGTGTTGTGTTTCAATGTTTGAGAGAACTTGTTTTACCTGATGTGTGGTGTGTAAAACCAAAGGGTGTGATAATACCAATCGTTCTGCATCCTTGAGTGCTGGCAGCCACTGCACGCAGACACGCGGGGAGTTCAGCAGCCACGGTGTACAATGTTTTAGAGAGATAGGCACAGGGGCGGAAACTACCACTGTATTCTTGTGCCAAAACACCAGAAGCCACACCTGAGTGTTCATGTGTGTAGAGACAGAAATGTTTCAATGTTCGAAGGCCGCCACAGTCTCGGGTGTGTGTGTGACAGGAGACAATAGAGGGTCAGAATGTTCCACTATGGCCCTAAGCTGCTTATCATAATAAGAGCAGTCAGGGATCCACTGTCTACAATAGTTAATGAGACCTAAAAAGGCCAAGACAACCTGTTTCGTTGCCGGTAGCTGAGATGTTTTGGTCACTGTTATACGATCATCAGAGAGCCGTCGTTGTCCTTTGGAAAGAAGGAAGCCTAGATACATGACTTCAGTTTTACAGAGCTGTAGTTTGGTTCTGGACACCTTGAAACCTTTCATAGCCAAGTGCTGTAAGAGACGACAGGTTGCAGTCCAGCAGCCCTCTTCTGTTTCCGACGTGATAAGTAGACCATCTGCATACTGCAGGACACAGGAATCATCAGCTACCTGTAAGTCTTGTAATGAGTCTCGGACCACTCGTGGGAACACAGCTGGTGAGTCGGTGTAGCCTTGTGGAGGACGAGTCCATGTCAACTGGCATCCCCAGGGTTGCCATTAGGGTTATGATAGCAGGTACATCAGGTACAATAGGTAAGACTGGAATTACAACCTCATTAATTCTTCGGAGATCTTGTGTGAATCTCCACATGCCGTCAGGTTTGGGAACAGGATTAACAGGTGTATTGTAAGAACTTACACAGGGTATTAAGAACGCCTTGTTGGAGTAATGAATTTACTATGACGTCAATGCCACAGGCCTTGGATTCAGAGAGAGGATATTATTTTACATAAACAGGATTAGAATGTTTCAACTTAGCCTGATATGCAATACAGAGTACATGCCCTCTTTGTCCTTGTGACCCGCCCAAAGAGAATCTGGCAGGCAACTCAACCTCGGATCTGGTGACTCAGAATGAGAAAACATGGAGATTGAAACACATTGTACAGCTGATTTAGGGTGGGTAACTGCGGTTTCAGAAAGCAGAGGTGTAGAAACTACTAATTTAGAGCCAGAGAAAGCGAGAGTGAGATGCAATTTACTCATGAGGTCTCTGCCTAAGAGATTGAAAGGACACTCTGGCATGTTAACAAATTGATGTTGAAAAAGTAATTCCGGATCCAAACATGGATGTACAAACAACGGCAGTGTTACGTACTGCTCAGTCACTATCCCTCAATACCCACAGAGCTCACAGAAGACGGGGTTAAAGGCCCAGTGTAGTCTTTTCCAATAGATGACATAGTGGCACCAGTATCCAATAAAAAGGCATAAACAACATTTGACATGATTAATTCAATCATAGGCAATTTCTTTATTTGTGGCGAATTAAAGGCTATGTTAAACTGCATAGGTCCACTCTGCTCAAAGCGACCACGACCTCTTCCGCTTCCTCTATTTCTGCCACGGCCACGTCCCTGTTGCTGATCACGCTGTTTGGATCTACACTCCCGTACCCAATGGCCAGGTTTTTTACAGTAGTGACGGGTCTCTTTGCCCACACCCCTGCTGGCTCCTTCAGCGTTACCTGAAGTATCAGAGACTGTGGACACGTTATCAGAGCCCTCAGCAGGGTCATGCATCAGGGCAGCGATATTTTTTAGACATGCATCACTCAACAGACCATCAGCGTGTAATTGACGAACCTTAGCAGCGAATTCAGTAACAGTGATACGAACTCTATCAGTACAATGCATCTTAAGCGCCTGCTGCACGCAAGGTGGGCAGAAGGATACGAACGTGTTTACAAATGGAATGTTAGCATTTGAAGAATTATAATTCATGAGTGCAACATGTCGCCATTGTGTAGTGAAGCGTTCTAAAAATTTAGGAACAGTTTCACCCTTTCCCATAGTTAAAGCAGTGACTTGAGTTAAATCCTGTGCAGCTGAGCTCAGTTTAGCTAAATACCGCAGCAAATCATTCTGTTCTCACGAGAGCATATAACAGTCACAGCGAGAACAGCAGGAGGAGGCGGAGGAGAGAGAGATCTTTTCTTCCTGGTTGTGTGTGTGGCTTTTGAAGCACGAGCCTCTGTATAGTATAGTATAGTACTGTGCAAAAGTTTTAGGCACCCTATTTTTTAATATAAACTTTTTTATAGAGTTTTTATTTTATGACTTTTACAACTTTTACTTTTTTATCAAGTCAGTACAAAAAAAAAATTTTAGATTCCCAAACATTAATTTTCTTGCACAAAATTAAATGAAAAATGTTTGTATGTCATTAAAGAAAGCAGCATATTATGTAAGAGACCACTTTTCAGACAAAAAACACAATGAAGGCTGCTGGTTCCCTTTCAAAGGGAACTTTGACGTTGCATTTAGCATAACAGTATGGGGAGCGCCTTGCGCGCGTGACCGGTATCTGAAGCTTGTGTAAAATCATGCCGTTACTTATAGGCCTGCCATGATCAGGTGACGTGGCAATTAAGCACATCGCATGATATATATATATATGGCACAGGTGCCATATATATATATATGGCACCTGTGAACCACACCGCCAGCCTTATTATCTTCAGCAAGACTGCTTGTCCGTTGTTTGTGTGACAAAAAACGCTTCATTTATCCTCTATATTTTCTCAAAATCTCTAAACTTTTCTATCTCTTTTTTAGAAAAAAGAAAAGAAAAGAGAGGGAAATAAAAAGCGAGAAAGATTTCAGAAAGTGTGTTATGCTTTGCTCCCCTTTCATCACGGGAGGAGATGGACACGATTTCTGTGTGTGTGTGTTTGGGTGTAGAGCATGCTACAGCAGCCCTCGAGGGGTCTGACTGTCAGCATTGTGAACATTTCATGATTAGGCAACTACGCTCTCAGCTCGCTCTCTTCTCGTCCGAAGGGAGTTGGGTTTCAGAGCCTCGTAGATCTGGGCCAGCCGCTGCCGAGGCAGCCAGCCGGCTAAGGTCGTGGGGTTCTTGTATGGATTTGGAAGAAGAGTCGACGAGTGCTGCTCTATCTCTTGCTCTATCTTCCGGGTCCGGCTCTCTGCCTGACTTTGGAGCTCTCGTCGCGACTCCTCCTTCCCCTATGGAAAGCCAAAACACCCTCGCTGACTCCAAGGAGTCAGTAGAGGGTGCCTTTTTACCAAAAACCGACAGCAGCTCTCAAGCGTATAAAGAGCTGCTTGAGGTGATCACTAGGGCGGTTGAAAAGTTGAATATAGACTGGCCCGGGGAAGAGGAAGTGGCTCATAACAGGCTGGATGAGCGCTTCCTCTCCAGTGAAAATAAATATAAATCTCCCTCACACTGCAGAAAACTCCCCTTTTTTCCGGAAGTGCATGATGAGATATCACGCTTCTGGAGAACACCATACACTAGCCGTGTTTATAACTGTCATGGGGAGTGAGCAGCACGGCTATGTAGCGATGCCAAAGGTGGAAGAGGCGCTTGCGAGCCACCTCTCTCCATCAACGGCAGGTAATTTAGGGAGGCCAACTTTACCTTCTAAGCCATGTAAGGCCACCTCGGCGTTGGTGGGTAAAGCCTATGCAGCAGCGGGTCTTTCTTGTGGGTCACTGCATACAATGGCAGTGTTGCAGGCCTACCAAGCAGACCTACTGTGGGAGCTTGATACTGGGGAGGGAATTGGGCCCGAGGCAGTGGCAGAGATGTGCCGCACCACAGATTTATCTCTCCGGGTGACCAAACAAACGGCCCGTCATATCGACCATTCAATGGGTAGCCTGGTTGCG
Organism: Ictalurus punctatus; assembly: GCF_001660625.3. Classification (NCBI taxonomy): domain Eukaryota; kingdom Metazoa; phylum Chordata; class Actinopteri; order Siluriformes; family Ictaluridae; genus Ictalurus; species Ictalurus punctatus. The sequence goes on from NC_030435.2 coordinate 11,982,853, forward strand.
GTGGAGAGGCACCTATGACTCAACCTCTCAGGGATGGGGACAAAGATAAGGTCTTCTTGCTGAACGCCCCTATTAAACCTTCCAACCTGTTTGGCGGCGCGGTTAATGCCATCGCTGACAGGTTTCGCGAGGCAAAACAGCAAACTGCGGCGTTCAGCCAGTTCCTTCCCTGTCGTGTCGAGTTCGCCCGGGCCTTCATGAGTGGAGCCCGGGCCAGCGCTAGTGCAAGAGAGGCCTAGAAGGCGAGTGTTGTGGCCCGCCTTCCCGCGCAGAAAGCCAGGGGGACTGGGCGGCCACAGCCACAGTCTACTAAGAGGCCTGATCCAATAATGAACATAAAAGCAAAGCAGGATAGGAAGGAACAGTCCTGATGGGCCACGGAGGGACGTATCAGGGGACATGAGGTTGTTAGGGAAGTTAGCCTTCAGTGCTACTGTAGGGCCTGCCCTGGCCAAGTCCATCCCACGTTTTCAGCCTTCTCTGGTCAGCGAGCTGTCACAGGGAGATGGAAATCTGATGGACTGGTTTGTGACAATAGATCTGAAAGATATTTCCACATAGGAATATCGCCCAGTCACAGGAAGTTCCTGAGGATTGTGTTTGGAGACAACACATACCAATTTCGGGTTCTTTCCTTTGAGCTAGCTTTATCCCCTCGTACCTTCACAAAGTGCATGGATGCTGCTCTGGCTCCCTTGCGACTCCAGGGCATCCGTATACTTAACTACCTGGACGACTGGTTAATTCTAGCACGATCCAGGGAACAGGCGGTTCAACATCGAGATGTTGTTCTCGCCCACATGAGGAGCTTGGGGCTCAGGTTGAACCTCAAGAAAAGTATGCTTTCTCCAGTGTAGAGGACAACTTTTCTAGGTGTTATTTGGGATTCTACTACAATGAGGGCGTTTCTATCCCCAACACGCGTAGGATCGATCCTATCAACTTTGAGCAAGATAAAGCTAGGTCTGGGCGTCCCCTCCAGTCTCTATGAGAAACTGTTGGGCCTTATGGCAGCAGCAGCCAACGTCATACTGTTGGGCCTATTGCACATGAGACCGTTTCAGTGGTGGCTGAAAAGTCGGGGGTTTCATCTGAGGATGAAACCTCTGAGAGTAATCAGTGTCATGCGGCGATGCCTATGTGCTCTGAGTATTTGGAGGTGCCCACAGTTTCTAGCCTCGGGTCACACTCTAGGGGCATCTCCTTACCGCAAGACGGTAATGACAGACACGTCCCTCATGGGCTGGGGTGCAGTCTTAAATGGCTGTCCAGTTCACGGCATATAAATCGCCTATAGATGCGGGCCGTATTCCTAACACTGAAATTCTTTCTTCCTCAATTGAGAGGTCACCATGTGCTAGTTGTGTCAGACAACACAGCGGTGGTCTCATATATCAACCACCAGGGAGGGTTACATTTACGCCCCCTGTTCAGGCAGGCGCAACTAATCCTTCTCTGGGCAGAGGGAAAGTTCTTGTCAGTGAGTGCAATGTACATTCCAGGCAGCCGGAATGTAGGGACAGACATCCTGTCGAGGCAGGGGCTGAGGCCTGGGGGTTGGAGGCTCCATCCACAACTGGTGGAGTCCATATGGCGGAGGTTCGGACAAGCGGAAGTGGATGTGTTCGCCTCCAAGGAGACAACACACTGCCCACTGTGGTTCGCCCTCACTCCTCCTGCACCATTGGGGCTGGACGCCATGGTGCACATGTTGCCGAGATCATGGCTATATGCTTTCCCCGATCGCTCTGCTCCCACAAGTTCTAGCGAGAGTTCGCCAAGACCGTCTACGTCTGCTGCTAGTAGCACCTTATTGGCCAGCTTGAATATGGTTCTCAGAGATAATTTCCCTGCTCAACGGCACTCCTTGGGAGATTCCCATCCACAGGGATCTACTGTCTCAAGCCGGAGGGCTCATTTATCACCCTCGGCCAGAACTATGGAAACTGTGGGTCTGGCCCCTGAGAGGCACCAGCTCATAGATTCTGATCTCACAACTGAGGTTGTAGAGACCATGTTAAACACTAGAGCACCATCCACAAGGAAATTGTATGCGCTCAAGTGGTGGCTTTTTGTCTTGTGGTGTGAGGAACGTCAGCTAGACCCAGTGAACTGCACAATAGCTACAGTCCTGGAGTTCTTACAAGAACATTTCTCAGCAGGGTTGGCTCCTTCTACAATCAGGGTTTACGTGGCTGCCGTTTCAGCCAGCCACGCCCCTGTTGATGGAGCCTCTGTGGGGCAACATCCTCTAACTTCGAGGTTCATGCATGGTGTCAGACGGCTGAGGCCCATCTGCAGGCCGCGCATACCTTCCTGGGACCTTGCTGTGGTCTTGGAAGGTGTGTCAGGGGCCCCATTTGAGCCCTTAGAGTCAGCCTCTGAGAAGCTTCTGACTCTAAAGGTAGCCCTCCTACTGATCCTGACATCTCTCAAACGAGTGGAAGATCTACAAGCTCTCTCTGTTGCCCCTTCCTGCCTTGACTTTGCCCCTGGATTAGCCAAGGCCTTCCTGTATCCTAGGCTGGATTATATTCCTAAAGTGCCTACATCGGCTGCCCATGCTGTGGTGTTGCAGGCTTTCTGCCCTCCTCTGTTCCTCACACCGGAACAAGAGAGGATGCACCTGCTGTGTCCAGTAAGGGCTCTCTGTACTTACGTCCATTGCTCCGGCCAGTGGCGTAAGTCGGAGCAGCTGCTGGTCTACTTTGGCAGCAACAGTAAAAGTGATGCTGTGTCAAAGCAGTGCATCTTGAATTGGATATTGTAAGCAATCTCTATGGCTTACGAGGCACGGGGTCTCACCACGCCTCTGGGCATAAGAGCTCATTCCACTAGGGTGGTTGCCTCCTTGAAGGCTTTGTCAAAAGGGGTATCCTTGCAGGATGTGTGTGCGGCTACAGGGTGGTCTATGCCACACATGTTCATCTGTTATTACAGCCTGGATATTTATACCACCCCGGGCTCGGGTGTCTTGAAGTGACCCTCGGGCTTGGGTATTTTTGAACAGGCCATACCCTCGGTATGATGGAGTGGGTATTCCCGTTCCCATACTGTTATACTAAATGCAACGTCGAAGTTCCCTTTGAAAGGGAACGTCAGGGTTACCCTGTTCCCTGAGAAGGGAACGAGACGTTGCATAACGCTGTCATACCAGGGCAGTCCTGTGAATTGCATCTTCACTTCAGATAATAGAGGCTGGCGGCGTGGTTCACAGGTGCCATATATATATCACGCGACACGCTTAATTGCCACGTCACCTGATCATGGCAGGCCTATAAGTAGAGGCATGATTTTACACAGAGGCATGATTTTACACCGGTCACACGCACAAGGCGCTCCCCAAACTGTTGTGCTAAATGCAACGTCTCGTTCCCTTCTCAGGGAACAGGGTTACATGAGTAACTCCGATGGTTTTGCTACAAAAATAAGAAGCAAGTGTGACAGTCAAAGTCTACTGAAGAACTCTTGTACCGTAGACTACTATTTCTTATTAATTTTTTAAAATTGTCACACTAAATATTGACTTTTTTCATTTACTGCTGTTTACTGCTCTTTACTATAACTTTTTTAAATGTAGAAACATTTAATTTCATTATTTTGAAGGCATCTTTGCTCTACAGCATTTCTTTGCATGTGCCTAAAACTTTTGCACAATACTGTGTGTTTTGAGGACACCTTTGGACGTATTAGCAGCATGCCGGTTTCCTCCCACCTCCCAGAAACATGCAGATGGTCTACTCTTAATTATGTGTAGAATGAGTGACTGGAGTCCCATCCTGGGTGTATTCCTGGCTCAACCCCTAGTTTCTGGGATATTCTCTGGATCCACCATGACCCTGGTCAGGATAAAGCACATCCTGAAGATGAATGAATGAACATGGAGCTAAACTCCAAAAGCACTGAAATGTGATGCACTGAATTTAATTGATTCAAATTATTATATAATTTCCACATGAATAAAACATTACATCAACACAATTGTTTGCAAAATTAAGTAAATTGAAAGACAAAATTGTGTTATATTTTTTAAATGCATGAATGATATGCACACTTGAATCATTTCAGTAGATCACTATTGTGCTGTACAAATAATGAATATCATTAGCACTCGGTGAAATGTCTTGTATAGGGATTTACTCTACTCCTGAAAAAATTAGCAGCATACTGAAGAATATTGCTGCATTTCTGATTCATTCCTGTAACATATACTGTAGTACAATGGTTCTCATCCAGGGGGGCATGATCAGAAGGGGGGGCATGAATTTTTTCAAGAAAAAAACAGACAGGACATCATTTGGGTACTTGGTGTATTTTATTGCTTTTCAAATAGAATGTGCATAAATGGGGGAAAAAAAACCTGTGTTCTCTCTCCCTCTGTATTTTCTTTTTACTGTGGAGAGGCAGCGCTTAGTCTGCCTTTTATCCAGCTGTCAGTGCAGACTAGTGTTGCTAACTTTTCTACGGAGTCCCCCTAGTGTCAGGTGAGAAAAAAAAATACAGCCATGTGTAATCCGTGCCCTCAGATTTGTAACCCGTACCCTCAGTTTTGTAATCTGTGCCCTCGGTTTTGTAAACCGTACTGTCAGATTTGTAAACTGTACCCTCAGTTTTGTAATCCGTACCCTCAGTTTTGTAAACCGTACCCTCAGTTTTGTAATCCGCACCCTCAGATATGTAAACCGTACCTTCAGTTTTGTAACCCGTACCCTCAGATTTGTAAACCGTACCCGCAGTTTTGTAATCCGTACACTCAGATTTGTAATCCATGCCCTCAGTTTTGTAAACTGGACGCACCATGTTAAAGTTGGGTTTATATTAGACATTCGCTGTACATTCGTGCTTCTCTCTTCTATTTCTCAAGAAATAAACACACAAAAAGGACATAAGGTGTATTGTCTTAATAATGTGTATTGAGTGGACATAGAACCAATACAACTGAATATATTTTTTAATTTTCTCCTATTAAAGCCCGTGGAAGCCAATCTTTGGGAAGAGCAGGTCATCAGCGCTTTATAGTAATGGAGTCAGTAAGGGACCATCTAAAAAGTGCATGACCTGGGCAACTGTATATGATTTTTATATGGTACAATAAGTTTATATGTGTAATATAAAGTTATATCATTAATAATAATATATATGCTATAAAAAATTCTTTATCCATACTGTATCCTTACACTGCAATAAGTTAGATATCCTGTTAAGTAGACCACTTTAAACTTAGTAGAATCTTATACAGTTCCCAGGTCACGGTCGGTAGGTAGGTAGGTTGGTAGGTAGGTAGGTAGGTAGGTGTTATATAGAATAGGTAATCATTATACCTGGTCTCCTCCAGTATGGTGGGGGGCATGCCACATGATAGGGAAGGCTTGGGGGGGCTTTAGTTGCAAAAGGTTGAGAATATCTGCTGTAGTACATTCTATACAATAAAGAGGAACTGTGTTCTTGTTTTGTAATGGACTGCTGGTTTATGTATAAAATCAAAGACAAAATATGTAATGTTACCTAATTTGAGTGTTTTTCAGGTCATTGTATGTTCTGAAGGACTTCTCCCAACTGACGCCTCTTTCACTTTTGCCATCTCTCATCTTCTCTTTTTCATTTTGTTGATTTTTTTAAAATGAACTAACGGTAATGAAACCCTTTTGGGTTGGATTTAAAGACAATATATAAACATAAATCCATCTCTCACTCATTTTAGATGCATATACTGTAAGTGGGGGTTGTGTTGGGGTTGATCTCTCTACCCTCTTCAAGGGAGGGGTTGTGTGCATAACAGAGTTTGACAGCCAGAGGGGAAAAACACAGCATAGAAAGTAAGAAAAAATGGTATAAATAAAGTGGTCACAACCCAACGCTGACAATTACAAAGAGACAGAGACCTATTATGGTCGGCTTATTAAGAGGAGGGGGAGAAATAAATGCAAAGATTTATGGGTGCAGTAAAATTACATTATTTATCTTATTAGCTAAGTATGGTTTGCTTGATATGTTATTCTTGCTGAGACAATGGTTTTGTGTATTTGTATGTTTTTGTGAGAGCTTTCTTGCTGCTTGTATCTTTAGAGGGTGTTTTAAAGGAGCATTAGGTACCACATTCTGTTAAATATTTAGAAAAATTATTATAAGGATTTTTGGTTATATCATAAGTGGATGGTGTTTGGTGTTCACTGAAATTGTTGAAGCAGCTACAGTAATTGTTACAGCCCCTCTCCTACAATAAAGGTCAGATTATTTGAGACTCATTTCAGGCATAGGCTTTATATAATCTTTTCTCATTTTTCTCAGCAGTATAGTCATAATAATGAATAACGGCTGAACACCCCTGACACAACAAAACCCATATATCCCTAGTGACTTCTTTTCATGAGATAAACAGGGATTAGGCTTTTTTTTCTTGTTAGAAGATGTTATTTTTAAAACAGGACACTGGCTTTGTGCACACTTGTCTTTTGGTTTCAGCAAAAACAGGACTCAACAAGCATGTTCCCATGACTGAGCTGGAAAACAACTTGAATAATGTGAATGATGATGAGCAGAATTAATAACTATAACAAGGAGTTATGATAAGCATAAATAATAGATTTTCTCCTTTGTATGTAAGGCTTCATCATGGTAGAAGAGAAGTTCAGTAGCATTTTCTTAATTTACAAGGAGACCATGTAAATATCACAATTATCACACTTTTAGAAAACCTTCATTGATTTTTATAATGTCCTTTGGATAGTTAAGGGTTCTTAGTTTCTCAAAGTGTGCTTAAACATACAAGACCAAAGCAGTGGATTTTTAGTGCACTGTGAACAGATGGCTTGAATGTGCTTGCTTTGCCAGACCAGCTAACAAGGATAGATATGTACACTGTATTTGTCAATTGAAATGTGTGTTTTCATGGAAATTTTTAGCACACACACACACACACACACACACAAACAGAGGAGTAATAAAGGTCTTGCCTATATCACTAAGCCTCGTCTGAAGCACCAAAGCTGTTTGGCTGCAAACCCTCCCTCCTGCCTACCCACACGAATGCATGCACAAACACACACACACACACACACACACACACACACACACACACACACACACACACACACACAAAACAACAACAATAACAACAACATCAAGCATCAGCCCCAAACATGCTATAAATGGCACTGTAATTTTACCTTTCATTGCGGTTGCATTCCATTTGGCTCTTTATCATCATTACGCTAATGGTGAGTATTACGTTGCAGTTTTGCTCTTGGCATGAAGGAGGTCTTTTTAGAGTGATTGAGGGAATGGGAGGGCTCACAGAGGAGAGAGGGATAAAAAAAAGATTGATGTTGTAAGATGAAAAGGACAGCAGGCTGAAAGGGGGTGTTAGAGTGTGTTGTTTAAGATGGCAGAAAATGAGAGAGGGAAATCATGAAGCAACAGGTGGTCATCATCCTCATTAATTCATTCATTCATAATCGCTTTATCCTCATCAGGATCACAGATCCAGAGCAACACTGGGTTTGAGTTGGGAATACATGCATAAACACCTTCACGTATTCTTACACACCTGGGGGAATTGAGCATAGCCAATCCATGTTTTTAGGAGGTGGGAGGAAACCAGAGAACCTGGAGCAAACCTACATGGACAAGGAGAACAAAAGCAGAAGACTATACTGCATCACCCTACTGCCATAATGGTTATTTGTTAGTGGGGGATGAACAGGGTGGAAAGAAAATGTGACAGGAAGTGAAAATTTTGACCTTTGCTATTTGAAATTTTGATGTTAAAAGATTTGCTTAATGTTAAATTTAAAGGGTGTGTTTGTGTGTGTATGTGTGTGCGTATGTGTGTGTGTGTGTGTGTCACGATTCCCCCTTGAAGCAGCGTGCTCTAAGCGCGAATGCGCGAGCACCTGCTTTTCCATTGTTGACTGTAATGACTTCTGGACACGTGTGTTTTGTTTATGTTTCTGTCTCCTCCCTGTTCTGTCATTGGCTGGGATTTCACATGGGTCTGAATTGCTCTCAGCTGCTAGCAGTTTAGACGCTGATTATGTCCGCATATATACCGCGCGCCTCCCAGCACACAGGGCGGAAGATAAATGTTTAGAGCTAGTTTAACGCGTATCATAGTCATAGTCACGGTCCATGTTTAGAGTTAGTTCGCGCTGGATTATCCGCTTCCAGCCCCTCGTCTTGTTTTGAGCAGCTGGTGAGTGCTGGGTCGCCAGCCCTCCATGATGTCACTCAGTTTGCAGAGCTGTTTATGGAGGCATTTTCACAGCCTGGACAACTTCGTGGTCTTGATTTACTGGGGTGGAGAGTCAATGGACAGCCCCAGGTGGACTCACCATTCAACCTCTATTATGAGGAGATGGACAGGGCAGTAACCAGCGATCCACTTCAGTTTCCGGCCAACGCGGGGGCGAAATCTCCGAGATGTATGACCGAGGGCTGCGGGAGAGAAACTCAGCTTCAATGTCCCACCTGCAAGAAGCTGGGCCTCCAGGAAGCTTTCTTCTGCTCTCAGGAATGCTTCAAGAGCAGCTGGCGGGAGCATAAGAAACTCCACCGGAGAGCCCGTGCAGAGACCCAGCCCGGGATCAACAGGGTGACCTCGGAGCGCCCGTCGGAGGTCATAGCACCAGAGCTCAACCCTGAGGCCCAAGTCAAGCTTCCAGGCTCTGACGTCCAAGCCAAGCCTCAAGTCCCTGAGGTCCAAGCCAAGCCTCACATCCCTGAGGTCCAAGTCCAAGTCAAGTCCCAAGTCCCTGAGATCCAAGTCAAGTCTCAAGCTTCTGAGGTCCAAGCCCAGTCTCAAGTCCCTGAGGTCCAAGCCCAAGTCAAGCCTCCAGGCTCTGAAGCCCAAGTCCAAGTCTCGTCTCAAGTCCCTGAAGCCCAAGTCCAAGTCAAGTCTCAAGTCCCTGAAGCCCAAGTCCCAGTCAAGTCTCAAGTCCCTCAAGCCCAAGGCCAAGTCAAGCCTCCAGTCCCTGAGATCCAAGTCAAGCCTCCAGTCCCTGAGATCCAAGTCAAGCCTCCAGTCCCTGAGGTCCGAGCCAAGCCTCCCGTCCCTGAGCTCACGTCCAAGCCTGTTGATCCAGTTGACCAAGCTCTGCTAATATCTCAGCCTAATGACCAAATGCTGCTCACGCCCAAGTCTACCGACCTGGTCGCCCAAGTTCAGTCCTGTTCTGTTCTGTTCAGTTCTGTCATGATTCCCCCTTGAAACAGTGTGCTCTAAGCGCGAATGCGCGAGCACCTGCTTTTCCATTGTTGACTGTAATGACTTCTGGACACGTGTGTTTTGTTTATGTTTCTGTCTCCTCCCTGTTCTGTCATTGGCTGGGATTTCACGTGGGTCTGAATTGCTCTCAGCTGCTAGCAGTTTAGACGCTGATTATGTCCGCATATATACCGCGCGCCTCCCAGCACACAGGGCGGAAGATAAATGTTTAGAGCTAGTTTAACGCGTATCATAGTCATAGTCACGGTCCATGTTTAGAGTTAGTTCTGGATTATCCGCTTCCAGCCCCTCGTCTTGTTTTGTTTATCGACCTAGATTCCTGCCTTGCCCCGTGTATGCCTGTTTGCCAATCGCCTGACCTCTTGCGTGTTTGTGGATTACGTTTTGGATCACGTTTTGGATTTGTCTGCCTATCTTTCTAATAAACAACTGTTCATCCTGCACTTGCATCCGTCCTATCTCTGCTCCGTCACGATTTGTGACAGTGTGTGTGTGTATGTGTGTGTGTGTGTGTGTGTGTGTATGTGTGTGTGTGTGTGTGTGAGAGAGAGAGAGGGAGTTACAAATTATCTGAAACATATTCTCTGTAATATAATTATAGTTTTACATGTTCATTAGAGAAAATGAGCCAGACTTGTACATTTAGAATTAACCATATTGACCTGATGAATACACAAGGATTAAGGCTTTTAGAGTCTTTATCAGTAGGACAGCAGTGATCAGTCTCAGATACAGTACAATTTAAGCTGTTAGCTAAATAAATTGGCCTAATAAATGTTTTACTGCCTCACATACACAATTTGAGTGCCTCAGAAGTTAACTTGTTAACTTGTTTGCTGTTGATTCTCAGGGGTGGCGTTTCATTATTCAGCTGAGGAGTAGTGGGTCCAAAATTTAATTGCATAGTGTTTGTTCCAATACCCAGCAAACACAAACGCACTTTCGACAAAGTCAAGCAAACCACCGCCATTGAAATGAAAGCTACAGTTAGTCAAAAAGAGGCTTGATCGCAACGAAAAAAAATCATCGATGTCGAATATACGTAGAAAAGAAGCTTGAACAATGTTAACATTCTTGAAACGCTATATTATGCGGAAAAAAATGATTAATGAAGTTACTGCTGTGTAATTTCAAATAAATATATCTAGATGTGATTGTTCATTGTTCACTAAGATTTATTTTTATTTATTTTTTTGATAGCATATTCTCCAATTTACGGGAATACGAAATCTGTTGCATATGAAACTACACATACGAAACCAAACATACGAAGCTAAGCACGTGCGTGCGCAGATATCATCCCTCAATCATGTTGGATTTCATTGTTCATATAGGCTATATCTTGAACTGGTATGTTTGTGTTATATATGAATGGATTGTTAAGTAGGTTATACTCTAGACATTTCCATGACGTGTAAAAATGTTGTTTATTTTATATACCTAATAAAAGATTCTGAAGTCGCAATCCCTTCATTGCTAATACGTGGTCGAAATCGCGTTTAATAAATACGAAAGTTGATCTGATAGTGGTCGATATCGCACTTGAATGTGAGTGATAATAGGGGACAGTACACAATGGTTTCGTCAAAATCACGCTTCGTTTTGACGTATAATATCCACTTAGAGCCGTTACATTTAGAGGCTTGGTTTCGACGATAAAATGCGTATAAAGGTGTCCCCGTTTTATGGCTTGAAAGTGGCTTGATTATACGTCATATCGACGATAATCTTTGCAACTTTTCGCCGACTATTCGACGTTGAATTGTTTACTGAGTATTGGCCATTGTTTGTCTGCCAGATTTGGTTTATTTATTTGATTATAGGAGTTGGTTGGTAAGGAAATATTGCTGAGAATTTAGGGCTTCTACTCCCCCTGGTTAGTTGATTCTGGAGGGTTTAGCGATAACAGTGTCATGTCACAGCAAACCAGTGACTACCTTTTCCATCCTGCACTGTGGCCTACAAACATGGCCACCATGAACTGCAATTCCGAGAACACTCAGTCATTCTAATCACACACACCTGCATCAAATTCACAACACTCACAACCACAGTATAAAGGCAGTGGGTCAGGTGATCAACAAATGGGCATAAACAAGGCAAGGCAAGAATCAAGAAACTAGAAACAAGATACAAGTACATGAATTAAAATGAGGAACAGGGTACAAACTCTTGGTATGGTGGTAAAATTCAATACTTCGCAAAGTCATTGTGTTCAAACAGTCTCATTATACTGTGGTTGTGAGTGCTGTGAATTTGATGCAGGTGTGTGTGATTAGAATGACTGAGTGTTCTCGGAATTGCAGTTCATGGTGGCCATGTTTGTAGGCCACAGTGCAGGATGGAAAAGGTAGTCATTGGTTTGCTGTGACATGACAGAACCCCCCTCCGGGGGCGCCTCTCCCGAAGCACCAAAATACACTTCCTCCCCAGGTGGTCCTGATCTTCTGGGCAAAATGTCTTCACAGCCCCTCAGGTTACAATGCAGGCATTGTCCGACAAGTAGCAGGTTCCTCGAGGATCTGAGGAGCAGACATGAGGCTGGAGCTGGTTTGCTGGGGTCCTTAGGTAACCAGGCTTGAGAAGTTGTGTCGTCAGCTTTAGACAGGTGCTTGACTTGGTGGGCCGCCTCGTCGGCCTTTCTTGAGTGTGGAGCAATGTTCTCAGAGGACCAGGAAAGCAGAGCGTCATCCTCGGCAGAGCAGGAGGGCGGAGCATTGTCCTCAGTGGAGCAGGAAGCACACACACACACAAGCAAGCTCTTCCCTACCCACAAACTCTTTTCTTCGTACTTTAGTCATTCTTTCTTTGTATTCCTTGTATTACTTTTTTTTATGAAACCTGGGCTCTATTCAGAGTTCAAGCGTGTAGTACCTTAGTAACTTTGGACTTGCACACAAATCAGAGAGTTGCAGAGGATTTGTCTATGAGGTGGAGTTTGCTGAAAACAGAGGCCTGTCTATGTCCTCTGCCCATAATTCTGGCCTTGAATTTAAGTCTGGTTTTCTTGTACAATATTCACTTGAGTGAGGAGCAGTATTAGGTCTAGTAGGTCTAGGTGTAGTTAATTATGAGCTGTAAATACACTCCAAAAACTATGGAATGCCAGTTGAGAATATTAAAAATTAATCACTTAAAAATCCATGATAAAATGGTTGGTTTTTTCCCGCGCAGAGGTTGGAGGAGATAGCATGTTAAACAGAGACATTGTTTATCCCAAGGACTGAAATTTTTATGGATAAAATTATGAACGTCACTTACTTAAGTAAGCTGTATGCATAACAGATGAGTGCTTGGTCAGCTTATGAGCATGTGTTCAGTGTAGGCGAGCACATCGAATTAACCAAAACATTGGTATTAGTTTATTAAATTAACTCAAAATAGCAAATTATAAGCATGATAGAATAGAATACATACTGCACACACACTGTGATTTCATGACCTTGATTTGGTATCTCATGGCCGCTATAACTGTCAACATACAATTAAAAAAATTAAAAAATAACTATCCATGTCTAAGCTTCAGCCTAATTCTGCTCTCTTAGTTCACTGTTCCAAAAATAGGAGGTGCTAGATCAAGTGCTATTTTATATGCAGACAAATAATGAGGGTGGAACTAATATTGGTAAATTAAGACAAGTTTGCAGTGATTCATTGCAACTAGGACTATTCATCATCAAGCAATATATTGGCAACATACTACACGTTTATTTTAATGCTAGTCATCTTCTCATTTGTATAGTATTGTATTAGTCTTTCATTTTGTTTGTTTGTTTTTAAATTGTTTCTTGCTATCATGTTACATCATACTGTAGTGAAGGATGACAAGTGGTTGTCTGTAAAGGCCAAAAAAAATAGCTCTCTGTCTCAGTATCTCCCTTTTTCATTTCTATTGCCCATCTTTCACATTATATCCTTCCTTGTCTCTCCATTTTAATTTTTTTTCTTTTTCGTTTTATTCCACCTGCTTGCTTCTTCGCTCACATCCTGGTGTGTTAGTAGGGTGTAAATTGTGTTACTTTAAATAGATGTGTTTCCCACACCCTCAAAGTTGTGCAAGCTCTCAAGTGTGTGTGTGTGTGTGTGTGTGTGTGTGTGTGTGTGTGTGTGTGTGTGTGTGTGTGTGTGTGTGTGTGTGTGTTTGCATGTGCATGTGTGTAATTTTGTGAAAAGCAGTGCACATTAAGGCCAACTTTCATCTAGCTCTTGCTAGATGCTGATTGCTTTCCTTTCACAAATCCACAGTGCTTTTACTTTAGACTCTCAGTACTTACATACGGACACTTTCCTTTTGCCAAATGGTAATCTGCCAAATCGTTGTCCTAACATAACCAGATAAATGGATCTTTGGTTATTTGGAGCTCATGGAATAAAAGCTTCCTACAGCTACGGCTTATGCTTCAGACCTACTAAGTGCTTAATAACTGATAACACAAGGATAATTGGTTGCCAATAAGTAAGCTAGTGCTGCATGGACTTAGCTAGAGGCCATTTTTGGACCGGTAGTCTGCTGGGCTTGATGGGCAAGGATAACAGAAATGATAACATAAGATCATAATAGGGTTACCGAGTTTCCCAGTCAAGTCTAAAGTTTTTAATCATGCACTTTAATTAGCACTCATATAATTAGCAATATGTGCTTTGTTGCAAATAAGTAAAACAAGGCCGTATTATTTCTATAAAGAACTGAACATAGTAAAGTACAGTGTAGAGAATACAGTGTGCAGTCTTCCTCCTATTAAATGTATTTTTATGCATGTATTAAGAACATAAAAACAATCTTCATTTGCTAGCTATTGAATAACGTGCTATTTGTGTGTGTTTTAATGTGTCCTGATGTTATTTTACAGATATCCTTTAATTTGAGCCTACTTTTGCTGCCCATTGCACTTACATCATATGCATTACATTGAAACTTTGGGGACCAAATAAATGTCCTTTGTTGAAAGTATGGGCATTCAGAGGATATCAAAACACAAAACACCTCTGACCCTGACCCTCAGTAAAATGCTTAAATATGCTGGAGTAAGCAAAGAATCGTATAAAGTGATAAGATTTGAAAGAGCATCTTGAGGTAAGTTTAGCTAATTTGCTAATGTGTTTTCTTTGCTAATACCAGATTAGACTAGCATTAATTCCTATAATTTATATAATTATTTACATGATACTAAACTTCTGAGTTATCTATCCATTTTCTATACCGCTTATCCTTCAGGATCACAGGGAACCTGGAGCCTATCCCAGGGAGCATCGGGCACAATCACATACACACACCCATTTATACACTACGGACACTTTGAATATGCATGTCTTTGGACTGGGGGAGGAAACTGGAGTACCCGGAGGAAACCCCTGTAGCACGGGGAGAACATGCCAACTCTGCACATACAGGCCAGTGGTGGGAATTGAACCCCCAACCCTGGCAGTGTGAGACGAATGTGCTAACCACTAAGCCACCATGCGCCCACTTCTGAATTATTTCGTTATCAAAATGAATTTATTATAAAACTATGAGCATGAATCGATGGTTACGTATGTAACCACGGTTCTATGAATTTCGGATGCACCTGGATGCCTAATACCAACAACGTCATGAGGAAGTTCTACATTCCCCTTAACAAAGGCTGTGAAGCCGTGGGAAAAAAATGGCTGTAGCCACTGGGTTGTGCGAGATCACATTCACCCAATAAAATCTTGTGCTGGTTGCTGAACATGATGCAGATGCAGAAGTATCTGAAAGAGGGACCCCTCGTAGGGCTACCCATGAAGTAGACACACTCCTGGTTGAGTGACCTCGAACCTGAGGAGGGATCCAGAGGCCCCTGCCCTTATAGGCATAAACGATAGCCATTTTGACAATCCATTTTGACAGACGCTGCTTGGACAAAGCGTGACCTCGCCTATGCCCCATATGGCAGACAAACAGTGAATCTGACCTGCCGGAATTCCGCAGTCATTTGGGTACAATACTTTAGTGATCGCACTGGGCACAACAGACTCGCACTTGACCCCTGCTCATCCTCCTGAGTTAGGGGCTCAAAAGCTGACAGAATGAGGGGCTGGTTCGTATAAGACGAAGAAAAGGTCTTTGAAGGGTTCGGCCATAAAATTACCCTTGTGTTCCCAGAACTCCAGTGTAGGTACTTTCGGCTTACTGATAAGGTGTGCAACTCACCTACTTGTCTAGCTGATGCCATGGCTAAGAGGAAAGCTTTTTTCACAGATAGCCACCTCAATTCTGACCTCTCTAGAGGTTCAAATGAAGGCTGACACAGTGCCTCCAATACGAGAGGCAAGTCCCAAGAGGACACCTGGTTTCGTCAAGGAGTTCTCAGATGTTGAGCACCTTTAAGGAAGCGGGTCACAAGGGTGTGGGACCCAATCGTCACACCATCTACTCTATCATGGCTGAGATGGCAGCTATGTATACCTTGATGGTCGAGGCCGCAAGGCCTCCTTCAAGATGGGACTGGAGAAAGCTGAGGATTACCAGTATGGGACAGTGTGTTGGTTCCTGATTTTGTGCCTGGCACCACTCAGAAAAGAGCTTCCATCTGTTAACGTACAACACATTGGTGGGAGGTGCACGGGAGTTGTGGATGGTCTGAAAAACTGCTGGATCACACAGCTTTAGTAATGGTTCTGGCCCTTCAGAGGCCAGACCCAAAGTTGCAGCCGGGATGGCTTTGGGTGCCAGATTCGACCCTCCAGCTGTGAGAGGAGATACCTCCTCACAGGGAGGCACCAAGGCTCCCTCTACAGTAATCTGTGTAATATTGGAAACTACACCCTCCCTGGCCATTCGGGGGCTACTAGTAGCAGCTTGTGAATTTCCCTGAGGATCCTGTCTAGGGAGAGCAGTATCAGCGGTAGTGGAGGGAAAGCATACAGCTGTTGATTTGGCCACACATGGGCCAGCGCCTCTTGGCCCAAGGGCCTTGTTGGTTCCCCTAGTGAAAACCATGGGGGGACAGTGTGTCATTGGCAGTGAGGAGAGAAGGTCCATCTATGCCCTGCCATGTCTGTGCCAGATCGCACTACTTCGGGGTGCAGCTTCCATTCGCCAGGATGGAGGCTGTGCCAGCCTAAGGGAACCCCCTGGGTAAAATATGCTCTTATCCTCCATGGGCATAGGCATCCTAGGCCACTGGCAGTGATTCTGACCAGCTTGTGCCTGTGGTCGAGGTCGTTCAGCCAGATTTGGAGAGGCCGTAATGACAGAAGGCCCAAAGGGACCCCCGATGAGGCTGCAGTGAGAATACCTAGCAGTCTCAGAAATGCTTTGAGGACCAGAGCCCTGCCTCTTCTGAAGTGACTGATGAGCTGGAGGATGTTGTTGACTTGCCACTGAGAGGGGGTAGCCATCATCAACCGTAAGTCCAACTGGATGCCAATAAACAGTCTTCGCTGATTGGGCATCAGAGAACTCCTTCCATAATTCACTGTAAGCCCTAGCTTGGTAACATATGAGTCCAACAATGTTGATTCTCTAAGGGCATCTCCCCTTGACTGGGAACAGATCAACCAGTCACCCCAGTACGGGAAAACTCTAATCCCCCTGGCCTGTATTGGAGACAGTGCCACTGCTACACACCTTGAACGGAAGCACATGTGGAACTTGAAACCCTTGAGGTGTGTGTACAGAGATCTTAAATCCAGAAAGGGGCGGAATCCACCATCTTTCTTTGTGATAATAAAATAAGTGGAATCGAATCCACTGTTCTGTAAAGCGCTGTCTAATTGCTCAATGGCACCCTTCTTCAGGAGAGCCCAGACCTCCTGGCATAGGGCCAGAGCCTTATTTGGGTCCTTGACTAAGGTCATTTTGACCCCCTGGCACCTCGGCAGTCGGCATCTGAATTGAATGTTGTAGCCCTGTGACAGGGTTGATACAACCCAGGGGTCTGATGTAAGCCCTTCCCAGCATCTGAGCTACGGGCTGGTGAAGCACCCGACCGCAGGAGTGGTACAGTCCTTGTTTACCCCTTCAACCCTTGTAATTTCTGGAGGGGCAACGGCCCGGTGGGAGTTGGCTGATAATGCACAGAAAGGTTTCGTGCTCTCGGCTGGGTAATCAGCTGTGGTATATACTGAGCCGTATTTGTTGCCCTCGAGAGTCTCTGTCTAGGAGGGGTCTCCTTCAGGGCTCCAAAAGTGGAGACTGGGGCAGCCATATTTGGCGTCGGGCAAGGGTTAACGAAGACATTAGCCTCCCCAACTCCCTGGTCATATAGGCAAAGAGGCGTCACTTAGGCTCTGGGCAGAAGGGTCAACCTCCGAAGCCTGCAATGTCTGGGACAGGGCCAGCATAAGGTGTGACCTGGAATTCCCAGTACATCCCATATGTGCTGCTGTGTCAAAGCTTTTCACAATCAAGTCATCTGTCAACCAGCACTGTGGCCAGGGGCAGCGTGCATGGGGCCGATGTGCTTCATCAGGTGATAGCACTAGTGATGATCCCTCTATGATAACTGCACTGCGATGCGATATGGTGCAGGTAAGAGCGGACACACTCACACTGTGGCCAATAATTAAGTTCAGGAATTAAATCATGGGGACGAAAGCAGTCACCTGTTTCAATCAACCCCAATTAGGGGTGTTGTGTAGTCTGTCCTACGTACAATGAGCCAATTATGAGAATTAAACAAATGATAATATTGGGGAATAATCCCTCTATGATCACTATGCACTGTGATGTGATACGGTGCAGTTTAGAGTGAACACACTCATACTATAGCAAATAATTAAATTTCGAAACTTAATTGCGGGGACAAAAACAATCACCCGTTTCAATCAACCCCAACCAGGGGTGTTGTGTAACCACAACGAGTCAATTATGAGAGTTAAACAATAACAATATTGGGGAATGATCCCTCTATGATAACTATGCACTATGATGCTATATGGAACAGTTAGGAGTGAACACGCTCACACTATAGCCAATAATTAAGTCGATTCATGGACTAAACCACGGGGATGAAAAACAATTCAATGAAACCCAATCAGGGTGCGTTGCCTACCGGCAGCACACTTTCAAATAAATGAAACAACCAAAATCGTGGGGAATAACTCCACGATAAGTATAAACAGAAATTTACGGGAGAGGATTCCAACCCGACTTCAATTATTTAGCATTATATCCGCTTTAAAGCGAGAAACACCAACTGAAAATGAACTGTGAACTGCCAATTGCCAAATTAAAGCGTGCCCGCTGCTAAATGGCATTGATGGCAGTCACTTACCTTTTGCTGGATAGCGTACTATTTGAAGTGAAATAATCACAAAAAAAAGGCTAACCGCAGTCTTTAGAGGACGAAAGTTCATAGCTCCAACCCTACTTCCGGTTACAAGACTACCAGCGGTGCCTGCTTACCAACACGAGAAGATACAAAAGGTCGTTTCTGGGGTGAAGGTGCCTTTAGTACCGGGGCAAAAGGCACACGTCACCCAGGTCACAGGTGACTTTGTTGATATAAACACTCAACCTGCACGTACACGTGATGGGCATCCAGGTGCTGAAAGCACCACCTCTGGTGGTCAGTAGAAAGGAAATAGAACATGCAAACTTACAGAGACTGCATGATGTTTTCTCCTTTTCACGAAGTAATAAAAGTTGACATTATTTAATTTAATCAGTTAAAAACATTTCATTTTTACTTTTTAATACTTTAGTACATAGTAGCAACATTTTATTTTCACTTGCGTTCATTTTTGGTTTGATACTTCCACTTTCAATTGATTGAGATTAACTATAGTTTACCTATATTCTCACTTAAGTAGAATTTATCAGTACTTTTTCCATCCCCACCATTTTCCAGCATTTGAAATCACAATTCAGGACCTTACCAAACATATACTTCTTTATTAACCAATTTGCTTGTTTTTGATTAACATATGTTGATCAAGCATGCTTGTTCCATGTCAGTGGATCCACTGGTCATCCACCCAAACCTGTGCTCAGGACAACTCCCCCAGTACAAAAGGTCAACTTAACCATCAAAACAATGCACTCTCACAATGAAAATGCACATTTTGCACAATTATTTTCTGATGATTAAATGGAAATAATATCTGAGAAAGATATATATGGAAATATATAAACAGATGTGCACACACCCATTGCCAGATGTGAGATCTCTCACACCCCTGCTGTACAGAGTCTATTTATAATTGTGATGCTGTTGGACAGTAACCCTACAGTCCTGTGTTACAGCAGTAACAGCAGTCCTGTGTCAGGTCAGTAGTGGTATTTCAGAGTCTCTGGAATGCCATCATAAAGCCTGCTAAGGGCAAGGTTAATAAGGTTAATAAGTCTAAAAAGCTTACAAAACATTGTAGCACTTTTGATAAGCATATGATTAAAATTTTTATGTTACATGTCAGCTAATGTCATACTGAAACATATTGGGTTGTACAACTGTCATATTGAGGTTTTTTCATGCTGTATCATTTCCACATGGAATTAATTGTTGTAACATTAATAATTACATCCCTTCCAAGTATAGATGTTGATTTTTGGGGGGAATAAATATAACAGGATGACATAATATATAACAAATAATCCACAACAAAATGTGAGAAGAACAGCAAATGTCCTGGGGATGGGATTCCCAAGCTTGTGGGTTATATCACTAAAAAGGTCTGCCACTCACTGATGTTAGTCTGGTCTTAGGCACTGCCAGCAGACTAGTGTTGGTGGACCTAGGAATCTGGGCAGGGACGAAGCCATGTATTGTTTTGTATTGTAAATGAGAGATAGGAGTTTCTATTTGATTGTTTGTGAAATGGGTAGCCAATGTACAGTACTGTTTGAATACAGGTGTGATGTGTGTTGAACATTTCATATGAGGTAGGACATCTGAATTTTGACTATTTTGGAATTTATTTTAGGTTTTACCAGAAATGCTAATGAATAAGGAATTATAGTAATCTAAGTGTGAGGTTACAAAAACATGAATCTGTCATGTGAGAGAAGGCTGAAATGGATGCAATTGCAGGTAAACATTTTTAATGAAAGGCTGGCAGACAAATCCAAAACGTGAAACTAGTTAAGGCTAGCAGGGGGTCTCTTCTCTGTGATTATCTGCATTCTCCTTTTTGTCTGGGCCACCTGCTTCAGACATTGGTGGGTACTTTCCCATACATGTTTGCTCCGTTGGAACCAGTCATCCATGGGCAGCATATTCTGCCCATTGCAGGAACTGGGCCCAATCCTCCTGGTAATCCACACAGAATGTGCACAGGAACTGGCCAATCTCCTGGTTTGCCTTTTCCACCTGCCTGTTGGCTTGCGGCTGATATCCTGAGGTCAGGCTAATGGTTATCCCCAGTTTCTCTATAAAGCTGGCCCATACTTTTAAGGTGAACTGAGGTCCCCAATTGCTGACAATGTCCTCTGGGAACCCAAAGTACCAGAACATATGGCTGAAGAGGAGCTCAGTGATGAAGTTGGTGATGAAGTTGACTGCCATGTGGGTGACCACTGGACTGTAGGCAGAGGCAGGAGCTTGCTCGCTGACAGAGTTTGTGGCACTTGGGCACAGGTTGTACAGAAGCTACAACAGGTAGCAGCTGGTAGGTGTGTTGCATGCCTGGGTGGCCCATGGCTATGGAGGTGTATGCCCAGGTGTCTGGTCTGCAGCTCGGCTGGTACAAACAGTTTGTTTGGGGGGACATGTATGGGGTGCAAGTGATGGCTTGACCATCTTGGGTGTTGGCCAGTCAGTGACTGATGCCAGCTTGGCCTGGTCCATGCTGACTCAATCTGGTCTGATGATGTAGCGCTGGAAAGAGATATATTTCCCCAGCACATCCCTTAGTACATTGTTGATGAGACACTGGAAGGCTGAGGGGCACAAAAGAGCCCATACAACATCATGCAGTACTCATAGTGGCCAGAGGTGGTGCTAAATGCCATCTTCCACTTATCCCGCTCCCAGACATGGACCAGGTTATGTGTGCTGTTGAGGTCCAGCTTGGTGAATATTTGGGCATAACAGAGCTGCTTGAGAGCTGCAGGAACTAGAGGCAGGCTTTCTACTGAGATTGAGGACATGATGAGTTGGGGTGCCTGGATGCAGTGCCTGTGACAATGAGACGACCAGCATATAATTTTCTTGTCTGTCCAAGAGATCTGTGGATCGTGAAGTTGCACCACAAGAAGCTCAGGATAATGGGGTGCTTCAATGTGACCATCACCAGGAAGGAGATCTGTTCCTGATGGGGCATGCTGATGTGCAAGAGGAGGGGCTGTGTGCAAAAGGTGATGGTGCCTCCCCTGATGGGCTCTCCATTGATTGTGAGGGTTTGCAGGGGGTGCTGCAGGGGCTAAGTTGGGATGTTCAGGTGGTGCATGGTTTCTTGGTAGATAAAACCCAAAGTCAATCAATGCAACCAATACAGAGACCACATCTGAGAGTTGTATCATGACTGGAAGTGTAACTGACTGTGAGATAATTAATTATATGGACTCACTGCTTCAGAGCGGGAGGCAGAGCTCCCACTCAAGACCTGGCTTGGCTGTGGGTTTGGTGCATAGAGGGCATTTTCCAGTTAAGTGGTCGGGTCTGCCGCAGTAGAAGCATTGGTGTCATTTCGCCCTCTCTCCTTTGCTGAGCTTCGTACACCAAGTTGCATGGGTTCAGATGGGGTGCTTGTCCCCAGAGAGCCCCCATCTTCCTTGTGGGGATGACGACTGTGGAGCAGGTGATCTACAGAAGGGAGGTGGCGAGGTCAGTGAGGGAGTCATGAGAGACTTGGTCATCACGAGAGGCCACCTCCCTAAGGATCTCAGGGTTCAAAACCCAGCAAAACGTGGCTTTAAGGCCCAGATCGTTCCATCCACTGCTAGCCGTGATTGTGCGGAATTCGAAGGTGAACCTTGGGAAGTGGTAAGGGGTTGCTCCCTGACCTTCTTTCCCTCAGTGATCAAACACATGCTTGAACAATTTTATGAACCGTTGTATAAAGTGGTTGGCTTCCCCCATTGCTCCTATACAGCTGAGGCCCATCTTAGAGCTTTCTCAGTGTGGAGATTTCTGGAAGTGCATGATCTTCTGCCACTCTGACATCCCTTCAAGGATGGTGAAATATAGAGAACATTGCAGTAAGAATCCATTACATTGAGATGCATCACCTGCATACTGGTCCAGTTGTGGCATCAGCGTGTTGACCGCCAGAGCTTGTGTGCGGAGTGACATGGTGGAGGTGAGAGCCTGGGAGAGATTAACTTTGCCAGTGCTCTCCCGTCAGTTGTCCAGGAGCCATGAAAGTGTGTCTCCAATCAGGCTCTCCAGCTTTATCTATGTTGTTGGTGAAGTAATCTGTCATGTTAGAGAAGGCTGAGACGGATACATTTGCAGTTAAACATTATTAATGAAAGGTTGGCAGACAAATCCAAAACATGATACAAGATCAGGATCAAAAACAGGCTTAGGTCGATCAGCAAATAGGGTACACTAGACAAAGGCTAGACACAAAAACCAGGAAAAAAAGTCAAGGTCACAGAAAAAAAGGCTTGGTAAAGTCAGATGCACAAAAAAATGCGTATTAACTTTGTAGTGATTGTGTGAGAGTCCAATACATACTCAGCAAAGAAAAAAGGAAACGGCCCTTTTTCAGGAGACTGTATTTTAAAGATCATTTTCTAAAATCCAAATAAGCTTTACAGATCTTTATTGGAAAGCGTTTAAACAATGTTTTCCATGCTTGTTCAATGAACCATAAACAATTATTACACATGCACCTGTGGAACAGTTCTTAAGACACTAACAGCAGGGGTGGATTTAGTGATTTGGGGCCCCTAGGCAAAATGTTGGAATGGAGCCCACAATTCAGTGTCAACATCGATATTTAAATTTTCAGCATATGTTATTTAGCATTAATAGCAATGTCAGGGGTGGACTGGGACCAAAAAAGTGGCCCTGGTCTTTCTGGCCCTGAGTGGACCACCACACCCACCCCACAACACTCCACATAATAACACACCGGCTCATTGATAGTTAGACCAATTTTTAACATCACTTACTAGCATAAAAATATAGCACTATACGGAAACATAAATGATATTTAAGCATATTTATTAGAAGTAGTCCCCTGAACAGATGTCAAGTCATATTTGTAAAATAGGCAAACAGAAACAGAAGAACAGTGTGACAAAGAATGTAAAACAAGCAAGACAGCATGTTAGCTAGTCAGGGGGCATCATCTGGGTGTGGTGTAGGAGAGCTGCACCACTCAGCTGTACAACTGCTGATTCAGGACTGAAACTTTATATTTTAGCAGTAATGTGAATCCACATTTAATCATTTTACCCACCAAAAATAGACCTCTACTACTACGGCTACTACTACTTTTACTACTACTATAATATAATAATAATAATAATAAATAATAATAATAATAATAATAATAATAATGAATTTTATTTGGTAATATTAATATTATGAAATAAGTTTTTATATTAGGTCTATATTATCAAATAAGTCTATTTCACTATGACCACTAACCAAGAGCAAACAATTGTCACAATCTCGCCGGCAGATGGCGCTGTGGCGGCGACGTGCACATAGAGCCGGAGAGCATACGTGCACGTGCTTTAAATGCGCATGGACGATAGGACTTTGTTTACAATGGACATGTGCACTTGTTTTGGTTTCTGTTCTGTCCCCTCCCTGTTTAGTTATTGGCGGAGGTGTGAGGGTGTGTTTTCAATTGTTACCAGCTGTCGACATTTAAGGTAAATGTCATTAGTTATTTAAACCCCTCGCGTTGCTGCGTACTTCGCACAGTATTACAGGTTTCATGTTTCGCACCTCGGGTCTAGTTAGTGTGTAGATGTAAGAAGTTACATGTGTAATGGTGCCACGCGTTGATGTTTCCATGCCTTGCTTTGGTTTCATGTTTCACACCTCGGTTCTAGTTCTATGAGTAATTGTTTACAAGAGATTAATGTATAATTGTGCTACCCGGTAGTGTTTCAAAGCCAAGTTCTAGTTTCACGTTTCATGCCTCAATTTTAGTTTATGACCTTGTTTCCTGTATCATGTATATTGACTTCAGTTGGATAATAAAGACTTTGATCCTGCACTTACTTCCTGTTCATAGTCTCGATTCGTAACAGAATACAGCACCTAAAACCATGGGAGTAGCCCCTCCCCGCTTTGGACTCAATTCAATTTCCACAGTAGACATTCATGGAGCTTCCTGATCCATTTGATGGATTTTTTGGCTACCCGGAATATTTCCTTGTGGATTGTCAGTTCTATTTCTCCAACCTATTAGACCCCAAGCCAGAGGAGAAGCAATGGCTCCAGTTCATGTGGTCCCGGCTCTTTGGACCAGCTCATCAGTGGATGTAGCTCCGATTGGCTAAGGAATGTAGTAGCCTTGATAGTGTAGCACAGTTTGTGAAAGAATTCATGATGTGGTTCAGTAGTCCAGAGTCGAAGGCCAACCTAGAACATCGTTTGGTGGGGGCCAGTCTGGCAGGCAAACCTGCCCTGCCATTCACCCACTACTATATGCAGGCAAAGGCGGTAACCGCACCCTCAGAGCTCCAGCTGGAGATCTATGGGGAGGTCTCAGCTCCAGAGCTCCAGCCCCAGGTCAGCTTGGCTACCTCGGAGCTGCCGCCTGAGGTCAACCTGGCGACCTCAGAGCTCCGGCTAGAGACCTACGGGGAGGTCTCAGCTCCGGAACTCCAGCCCAAGGTCAACATGGCCACCTCGGAGCTCCCGCCTGAGGTCAACATGGTGACCTCAGAGCTCCCGCTAGAGACCTACGGGAAGGTCTCAGCTCTGGAGCTCCAGCCCGAGGTCAACATGACGACCTTGGAGCTCCCGCCTGAGGTCAACATGCGACCACAGAACTCCGGCTAGAGACGTACGGGGAGGTCTCAGCTCCTGAGCTCCCACCCGAGGTCAACATGGTGACCTCAGGGCTCCCGCCTGAGGTCAACTTGGCGACCTCAGAGCTCCTGCCTGAGGTCAACCAGGCGACCTCACAGCTCCAGCCGGAGACCCGTGGGGAGGTCTCAGCTGCTGAGGAGGCCACCCTGCTGTCCTGTCACGCCGAGGAAGCTGTCCCGTTGTCCTGTCCCGCCGAGGAAGCTGTCCCGCTGTCCTGTCCCACCGAGGAAACTGTCCTGTTGTCTTGATCTGCCGAGGGAGCTGTCCCGTTGTCCAGCCCCACAGAGGACGTCTCTTCGAGCTCCAGCCCCGCAGGGGATGTCTCTCCGAGCTCCAGCCCCCAGGGGACGTCTCTCCGAGCTCCAGCCCCACAGAGGACGTCGCCCTGCTTTCCAGCCCCGCAGAGGATGTCGCCCCGAGCTCCAGCCCCGCTGTCTGCTGCCCGGCAGAGGCTGCCCTATTTCCTGATGCAGCGAAAGACAGGTTACACAGGGGACCAGAACTGCTGTTGGAGGGGGGCTCTGTCATGATCTCGCTGGCAGATGGTGCTGCGGCAGCGACCTGCACGTAGAGCCAGAGAGCACGCGTGCACGTGCTTTAAGTGCGCATGGACCATAGGACTTTGTTTACAATGGACATGTGCACTTATTTTGGTTTCTGTTCTGTCCCCTCCCTGCTTAGTTATTGGCGGAGGTGCGAGGGTGTGTTTTCAATTGTTACCAGCTGTCGGCATTTAAGGTAAATGTCATTAGTTATTTAAACCCCTCACGTTGCTGCGCACTTCACGCAGTATTACAGGTTTCATGTTTGGTTTCATGTTTTACGCCTCGGGTCTAGTTAGTGTGTAGATGTAAGAAGTTACATGTGTAATGGTGCCACGCGGTAATGTTTCCATGCCTTGCTTTGGTTTCATGTTTCACACCTCGGTTCTAGTTCTATGAGTAAATGTTTACATGAGATTGATGTATAATTGTGCTACGCGGTAGTGTTTCAAAGCCAAGTTCTGGTTTCACGTTTCATGCCTCAATTTTAGTTTATGTTCTGACCTCGTTTCCCATATCGTGTATATTGACTTCAGTGGATAATAAAGACTTTGGCCCTGCACTTACTTCCTGTTCATAGTCTCGATTCGTAACAACAATAAGTCGCTGTATGGTACAGTAGGACAGCAGCTTATTAAAATATTCTTCTTTTGGACATAATATTCTTCTCCACTCTTATCGGAGTCCTCAGCCCTGTCCCAGCGGAGCAAAGTAGGACCTGCTAGCTGCATGCTAGCATCGGGTATCCTCGGATGAAGCCAGGTTTCAGTAATAATCAAAACACAACAAACACAAACGTAGCGATTTCCAGCTAGTTGTAATTCCAAATCATCCATTTTATGCACTAGGGATCTGGCATTGGAGAGAAACAGGCACGGTAAAGGTGGCTTGTGTGGTTGTTTTCTTAGCCTTAACATAACACCGGACCTGCATCCCCGCTTCTGCTTCCTCTCCCTCCTCCATCTGTGCCGCCCACAGAACCCGACAACAATCCACGGAGAGCCCGGCAATCGCGTTATGTCGTCTGGGATGTTGTGCGTGTGATGAAAGACTCTCAAAATAGGTATTCGGTGTTGGTCCCCAATATCCATAAGGTTCTGGCTTGTATAGTGAATGTTCGATAATACACAAACAAGTAATAAAGAAATAATACAAAAACAACAAAAAAGAGCACTGAAAAGGAGAGCCGTGAGCCGCTGCGACTGTGTGCCGCCATTTTCTGATCCTAAGAACGATGCCTAGTGTGCCTGCTCACCTGCATGAACATGCCATAGGCCTGCTGCAGGGAGGCATGAGGACTGCAGATGTGGTCCAGAGCTATATACTGTAATGTCTCTAATGTAAGATTCCTAAGAGAGTGCTGGCAGGAAGGACAGCTTATCGTCCTTGCAATGGAAAATTACATGTAATCATGTGTCCCCCCCAGATGTGATTGAGAACTTGCAAATGCCTGTGTGGAAGAGTGAGGTAACATCTCAAAAGAACTGAAGAATCTGGTGCAGTCCATGAGGATGAGATGCACTACAGTACTTAAAGCAGCTCATTATTCAATTTCTCTTTGTCAAATGTCCGTGAAACTTGTTCAGTTTATGTCTCCGTTGTTGAACGTTTTTCTAGTTTTTACTGTAGTCTGGGGCAGCCATGTTTGTAGGCTGCTATGCGTTCTGGGAAAATGAGTTCACTGACTGAGTTGACCTGACAGAATCAGGTTTTCATCTTTGAAATTAGTAAGGGTCAAAGTGGAGCAATTTTGCAGAGCTGATGAAAAACTATTGTGGAGTGTAAACTCATTGGGTTCAAACGAAAAGTGTGTTATTATACCAAGATTGCAAACATATAGGTTTCTGGGTGTTGCTGTAACTTTTTTTTTTCCAGTGCTTTACAGATATTAAGTTACTTTTTTTTTTCCAGATATGCAATATAATATTTGTCACAGTTTGCCAACTGTATGGCAGGTCATTATAATTTATAGTCATGCTATAATGTGGCATATTGGGATACTGAGGTCAAGAATCCCTTTTCCAGTTGATGCGTGATGGTTATTTCTTTGTTGAGATTGTTGTTTCAAACAGAAAAAAGGAACTTTGCCTAGCTTTACCTTCGGTTTAAACCTGTTACACTTACTTTCTCTAAAATAATTGAAGCTTTGTTTTTCTTATGAAGACATATATTTAAAAAAATTGAAAGCAGAGTTTGCATGTGCCTTAAGCAAGTTTTAATATATATATATATATATATATATATATATATATATATATATATATATATATATATATATATATATATATATATATATATATGTATAGCAAAATGATGAATAAAGAATTGTGGACTCTAGCTAAGTTTCTCATGCTCATTAATACGGAGTGCTATATTTTTGCTTCACGTGACAAGATTTACTGATTCTCTGAATAACTGTCCCAGGCTGGTTACTTCTCTCTGTAAACATTATAGGTTTTTATCAAAAACTTTTACTTAAAAGGTCTACAAAGTTGCTGATATTAATATCTGTCTCTGTCTATTTGCATATACAGTCAGGTCCATAAGTATTTTACCTCTGTACACCAGCACAATAAATTTGAAATGAAAAAATCAAGATGTAATTGAAGTGTAGACTTTCAGCTTCAAGGGGAAAACTTCAAGGGGAGTCCCTCAATTTTCACAGGCAAGTAATTGGACAACTGACTGATGAGCAGTTTCATGGACAGGTGAGGCTATTTCCTCATTATTTCATGACAAATTAAGGAGATAAATGGTCTGGAGTTAATTCCAAGTGTTGAGTTTGTATTTGGTAGCTGTTCATGGGAACGCTCAATATGCTGTCCAAAAAGATGTTGATGCAAGTGAAGGAGGTCATGATTATTCTGAAAAAAGACAAAACAGACCTATCAGAGGGATAGCAGAGAAACATTAGGAGTGGCCAAATCAATGATTTGATACATTAAAGGAAGGAATACACTGGAGAGCTCAGCAACACCAAAAGGCCTGGAAGGCCATGGAAGACCGTTAAAGTTGATGATTGCAGAATTATTTTCCTTGTTGAAGAAAAACCCCTTCTAGCCAAGTCAAGAACATCTAACCAAGTCACTCTGGAGGAGGTAGGCATGTGACTGTCAAAGTCTTCAATGAAGAGACAACTTCATGAAAGTAAAGAATGACCGTTTACCTCAGGATGCAACCCAGCTAGAATTTTTTTGTTCTAGTAATGTTTTCAGTGGGAAGTTTTATTTTTATTCCCAGAATGTTATCCTAAACAGTAGGATAACATTCTCTAAAAACATTCGAAAAAATGTTTCCTGATAACATTGTTATAACATCGTCCACCCTAATGTTCTTAGTTTTCTTCAGGAAGTTTTCTTCAGGAAGTCTTCTTTTTGTTTCCAGAATGTTCTCCTAAAAAGATAGGATAATGTTACCACTGGTAGCTGAAAATGGCAAGTATGCTGCTGCGTATTACTTTGAAACTACTTGCATAGCAGTGATCAAGAATCCAATGTACTTGGGCCCCCACAGTATGCCCACACTGGGCTTGGTGTGGGCTGTCCCACTAGGGCCCCACAGCCTTTGTGGGCAGCCCCCATGCACACTGTGGGCATACTGTGAGACCACTGGGCATACTATGGACATACTGTGGGCACAGATCTGAGAGACAGAGAGAGAATGAAGGAATATAATCTTTTGATTATAGGTTTGAAGGTTTTATTATGCCTGATTCAGAAGACTGGCACACTGTTTAAGTTTAGTCTTGTTTATATAACTCTATATGTTAAAATTTCACAATAATGAAATTTTTATACATTATATTATTTACAGTGCTTTGAAAAAGTATTTGCCTGATTTCATCGGTTTTTGTGTACATCTCATACTCAATAGTTTTAGATCTTTAATCGAAATACTACATAAAATGAAGGCAACCTGAGTAAACACACAATACATGTTTATTTATTCATTTATTTTAATTGAAGCAAAATAAGTTATCCAACACCTATCACCAATGTACAAAACTAATTGCCCCCTGAAACCTAAAATCTGGTTGTGCTACCTTTAGCAGCAATAACTGCAACAAAATGCTTCCAATAACTAGAGATCAGTCTTTCATTTAGTTCTATGACTAGGACTTACTCCTATGCTTTGGATCATTGTCTTGCTGCATAATCTAGTTGCGCTTCAGTTTCAAATTACAGAGTGAAGAACGGATATTCTCCTTTAGGATTTTCTGGTAGAGCGCAGAATTCATATTTCCTTCAATTATAGCAAGTTGCCAGGCCCTGAAGCAGCAAAGCATTCCCACACCATCACACTTCCACCACCATGCTTGACTGCAGGCATTATGTTTTTTTTGTGGAATTCTGCATTGGGTGTACATCAGATATAACGGGCCTCTGTCTTCCAAACAGTTCCATTTTCGACTCCTCAATCCACAGAACACTCTCCCAAAATGAGGATCAAAGGGGTGTTTTGGCAAAATTCAGATGAGCCTTAATGTTCTTCTGGTTTTTACCTTGCCACTCCTCCATGGATGCCATTTTTGCCCAGTGTCTTTCTGATAGTGTAGTCATGAACAGTGACCTTTATTGATCTAAGAGAGGCCTGTAGTTCCTTTGATGTTGTTCTTGGCTCTTTTGTGACTTCCTGGATGAGTAATTGCTGTGCTCTTGGAGGAATTGTGGAAGGTTGGCCACATCTGGGAAGTTTCACTGTTGTGCAGAGTTTTTCCATTTGGAGATGATCGCTCTCACTGTTGTTCTTTGGAGTCTCAGAGCAAATAACTTTGAAACCTTTCACAGACTGATTCTATTTCAATCATCTTCTTCTTCATAATTTCTGGAATTACTTTTGACTTTGGCATAGTGTGTTACTGGGTAAGACCTTTGAACTAACTTCATGCTATTGAAAAAGTTCTATTTAAGTACTGATTTGATTAAAAAGGGTTTGCAGTAATAAGGGTTGGTTGAACCCCATTATGAACACAGTTTCATATTGTCACGATTTCCCCTTGAGACAGCGCTGCAGCTTGCAGTGTGCTTGGAAAGCCGGAATGCGCACAAGTGCACGAGCCAGGTGTGCGAGCGCTCAGCGACGCATGCTTTTCGATTGTTGATGACTGACTTTGTTTACTATTGACACGTGTGTTTGTTTTGATTATGTTCTGTCTCCACCCCCGTTTAGTCATTGCTTGTTGTCCAAAGGTGTGTCTCCATTGGTTTCAGCTGTCCGTATTTACCCATGATTACGTGTGTGATATAAACCCCTCGTTCCCTGTGCACTTTGTGCAGTATTGAGTATAGCTCTTTACCTAGCTCTCGTTTCTTGTTACCTCGATTCATGTTTCATGTTTATGACCTTGTTTCTCATTTCCTCATTTTGATTGCCATCTAGCCCAGTTAATGCCTGTTTTCCAATCGCCTGACCCATTGGCTGTTTTTGCAACGTCTCTGTATTACGATTTGGATTTGTCTGCCTGCCTCCTTAATAAAATGTCTTTATCTGCATTGCATCCGTACTCTACTCCATTAGATCCCGGATAGTAACAGAATACTGCACCCAACATGGATACAGCAGGAAGACGGAGGAGCTGTCACACAAAGAAAACCAAGCAAACCATCCCAGCTGTGAATTCGATCCAGTTTCCGCAGTGGAGGAGAACCGATCTCCAGGAGCTGTTTGATAGTTTGTCAGGTGATGCTGAATTTTTTCTTGGAGACTGCCAGATATACTTTTCCAGCCTAACGGACCCCAAGCCGACGAGAAGCAATGGCTAGGGTTCCTGTTGTCACAGTTTTGCCGCCCAGCACGCCAGTGGGCACATCGTTTAGCAACCATTTGATCCTGGGGACTGGAGCCATTGTGGGGGAGCCATGCCTCAGAGATGAACCGGACATGCCGTTTACTACATATTATCAGCAGACTAACATGGTGACCCCAGAGCTCCAGCTCGAGACCTACAAGGTGGTCTCACCTGCTGAGTTCCAGCCAGGGGTCAACATGGTGAACTCGGCACCAGAGCTCGAACCTAAGACCCATGAAGTGGTCTCACCTGCTGAGCTCCAGCCAGAGGTCAACGTGGCGACCTCAGAGCTCCAGCTTGAGACCCACGAGGAGGTCTCACCTGCTGAGCTCCATCCAGAGGTCAACGTGGTGACCTCAGAGCTCCAGCTTGAAACCCATGAGGTGGTCTCAGCTCCAGAGCTGCAGCATAAAGTCGTTCCTGCTAGAGGTCAATAAGGTGACCTCCCAAGCCATGTTCATGTCCGAGGTTGAAGAGGCAACCTCTCAAGCCAATTTCCTGTCTGAGGTCAATGAGATGACCTCCGAAGCCATGTTCCTGTTCAAGGTCAAAGGAAAGGCCTCTCAAGACATGTTCCTGTCCGAAGTCAAAAGGAGGGCCTCTCACACCAAGTTCCTGTCTGAGGTCGAAGAGGCAGCCTTTCATGCCAAGTTCCTGTCCAAGATTGAGGAGACAGCCTCCCAAGACACGTTTCTATCTGAGTTCAACGAGGCGCCCTCCCACACCAAATTCAGTAAACAGTAATCAGATTGCACATGCTTTTGCAAAAAAGTCAATAATAGTACACCATTGTCGTTCAGTGTTCTCCTGATTGTGGACTCATGAACATTAACATTAGTTAATGTGAGAGAGGCCTTTGGTTGCTTAGAAGTTACCCTGGGTTCTCTTGTGACCTTGTGGACTATTACACATC